>NC_090265.1:1776204381-1776364418 GCF_040414725.1 Anabrus simplex | reverse complement strand
AAGGAGTGCTGAGAGAGTTGAGAATATCAAACGGTGCTGTTAAGACTGGCACCAGCAATATGAAGATGGAGCAGGTGGAAATTGATATTGTGTACTTTACAAGAAGCTTACTAAATATAAGGTGGGGAGAAATTAATTACGCGAACTCTGAAGAGATGAGTTGCTTGTAATGGGCTTATAAAAACATTGGAAAGCATGGTAAAGGAGGGAAAGTAAATAGGTTTTATGTGTTTCTCAGGGAGGCAGAGTTAATAAAGGTTTGTAAAGTGACAAAACCACTAACGGCCAAATTTATACGAAGAAGGCTGCGTTAAATATTGGGATTTCTCCCTGCAAGCTGTGGTAGTCTGGGAAAATAACATAATTACTAAAATGAATATACATATCCTACTTGCGACGTCACCTGTTCAGTCATTCGAACTTCTACGGAAATAATTAGGTCTCGGTAGGTACAACTTGCGGGTTTTTGTTCTTAGTTCAAAATATCATATTAAACGCAAAAAAAAATAAAAAATATGGATATTAATATTAAAGGTGCACGATTTCGTTTATCGCTGTAACGCCACAGTAACAAATATTATTAATAGAATGTTCCCGGTTACGGACAGAGTGTCTCATTAAAAATGCCGGAAGTAAATAGATACGCGTAGAAAGAAAGATGACTTACTACACTTAACTAGTACTGTAAATAAACGAGTAACATGCAATCTGAAGTTCTACGTTACTAAACTAATTGTCTGCTACTATATATAACATGAGACTGTCAGTAACTACTGGACCGATTTTGAGTTTTATTTCACCATTTTAAAGATAATAGTACTTACACGAATAATACCCGCATATTTTTTTAATAATTGAGGCTGAAATTGGAGTGGGGTTTTTATTTGCGTCAATGTTGGCATATTTTTTCAAAATCAGCCTTCCTAAAGTTAGGGTGCGGGGATTATTCGGTGGCGGGGATTATTTGGGTATATTTACGGGAAAGAACGGTAGCAACAATGGATCTGAAAATTAGTATATTTGCCTACCCGGGTATTTTCACATACTGTACTGGCAAGACCTACTTGACGGAACGAGCTCAAATTTGGGAAGGATATCAACTGGAACTTTTGGTGAACATAGAGGCTTCTTACTATTACAGTCTACCTTAAGGGGGACATGCAGGGAAGTAAAACGTACGTCTGTCACTCTTAAATGTGTATACCCTGTCTAAACAGGTAGTCCTATTAAACAATGGAGTCTGACCGAGCAAGTGACCGCGTAGTTTGGATCACGTAGCTGTCAGCTGTCAGATAGTGGGTTCGAACCCCACTGTCGACAACCCTGAACATGGTGTTCCGTGGTTTCGCATTTTCTTTCCAGGCAAATGCTGCGAGCTGTTGCGAGAGGAAAGGGCTATGAGTGGGAAGGAAGCGACCGTGGCCTTAATGAATGTACAGCTGGTGTGAAAATGAGAAACCACGGAAAACCATCCAGAGCAGCCGACAGTTGAGTTCGAAACCACTATCTCCCGAATGCCAGCTGACAGGTGAGCACCCTTAACTGCACGGCCAACTCTCTCGATAGAGGATTAATTAATTAGGGAATCACAGACAAAACTACTGCTACGATTTACTTTTAATGACAGAAATGATTATATATATAAAATAACATATCCTGACTGGCTGACTGACTGACTGACTGACTCACCGACTCATCATCGCCGGATTCATTCATATTACAGCGTAGGTGCTCATTAAGCTGGCATTATAGGATATGTCGTCGCTAAGGGGGTGAAAAGGAGAGTGCATTTTTAAAATGAGTACATCTATTTTTTCCTTGCTATTTGCTTTATGTCGCACCGACACAGATAGGTCTTACGGCGACGATGGGACAGGAAGGGCCTAGGAATGGGAACGAAGCGGCGGTGGCCTTAATTAAGCTACAACCCCAGCATTTGCTTGGTGTGAAAATAGGAAACCACGGAAAACCATCTTCAGGGCTGCCGACAGAAAGATTCGAACCCACTACCTCCCGGATGCGAGCTCACAGCTGCGTGCCCCACACCGCACGGCCAACTAGCCCGGTAGTATATCTGTTTATCAAAACCTTAACAGTTTACATACTGAAACATTGGTATTTGGAATCTCCTTTAAAAATGAAGAAAAACATACATTTTTTCAGAAAATCCAATTAAGCGGGGGTGACCACAAGTGGAAAACGGAGTGAAGATGTGAAATGAATATATCTACTTTATATCTGAAAAACGTTACATGTTACAAACGTGAAAATTGGAATATCTTTTAAAAATAACGAAAGTCGTACATTTTCTCGGAATATATACATACGGTGGGGGCAGGGGGCGTTGAATATAAGTGAAGAAATTGATTTCTTTTAATGAGGATACTTATATCTCAAAAACGGAAGATGTTACAGACGTGCAATTTGGTATTTGGAATCTCCTTTAAAAATAAGGCAACAAGCAATTATTTGTTTTCGGAAAATCCACTTAAGGGGGGTAAAAAGAAGAGAAGAAGTGAAAACGGAATTGAATTATTCTTAATGAGGATTATCTCAAAAATTGAAGATGATGTAGGAGTGAATACTGGTACTCTTTTTCGTAATGTCCAGTTTAAGGGTGGCAGGGGGATGGGGAAACAAGTGAAGAAGGGCAACCCAGCACGCACGCTTCATTTTCCTGCATGTTTCGATGCAATCCACGCGAACGAAGCCGCAGGTTACAGTCAATAATAATAATAATAATAATAATAATAATAATAATAATAATAATAATAATAATAATAATAATAAAAAGAGAAGAAGACGAATGAAGAAGAAGGCGGTGCATTATTTGGGCATCAAACCCACTTGAAACTTCTTTTGTCATTATGACGCCTGTCGTTACGCAAATTATTATTATTATTATTATTATTATTATTATTATTATTATTAATGTTATTTGTTTTACGTCCCACTAACTACTTTTTAAGGTCTTCGGAGATGCCGAGGTGCCGGAATTTAGTCCCGCTAGAGTTATTTTACGTGCCAGTAAATCTACCGACACGGGGCTGTCATATTTGAGCACCTTCAAATACCACCGTCTGAGCCAGGATCGAACCTGCCAAGTTGGGGTTAGAAGGCCCGCGCCTTAACCGTCTGAGCCACTCAGCCCGGCTTATTATGATTATTATTATTATTATTATTATTATCATTATTATTACAAAATTACTGCAATATATTGACGTTGGCATATCACCAATGCGATGTTACAATTCTATACACTATGTTGGAAGTGATCAGTTGGAAGAAACGAAGGGCGAGCGGGCAGCCAGTGTAAGCTGAGGTATTTCAAGCCGATGCAATCTCAAATCCCGTGGATATTCTGGACGGCAATTTCCCCTCGCTCGCTCTAGACAAATGCCAAGATAATGTCACGACCCGAGGTAATCGTACGCCACCCCCTTCATCTAATTCCCATCAAATTACACGCTCAAGGGACACTCCCGAGACTTACAGACGCACGGGAAAACAGTCGGCTACAGAAAAGGCTGACATGTACAGTTTCCCATGAGAAATGGTAAATATTCCGGGATATGACAGGTACGATTAATTCAAGTAAAGAACTTCATATGGACATACGCCCTATTCTGAATTATTTCCCAGACAGAACATATTTCATGTATATTTGTTTTTGGGCTAGTGGCTCGCACACATGTATCTTACCCAGCCAATCTCTATGCTCTTTCTACCGTTAAAGTAGCCCGTTGAACGCGGAGGTGTCCATGGTGTGTTCTCAGTGAAGTAGTGCGAGGGACTGAGACTGTATCAGAGAGAAGCACCCCAATCACACCCTCACAGCAATGTCAACATCAGGGATCCAGTAGTTTCCTGGGTTCAACCTTCCCACCTCCACCTGGACCACACTTAACAGGATGCACTGCGGAGTCGGAAGAAGTGGTTCTGCTCTGCATCAGTGGAGCTGGAAAGGCTCTCCAGCTTATGACTGTGGTGCTGAAGTGAAAACCATCGTGCACATTCTGAAGGTGTGCCCTCTGCGAGCTTTTGCTGGTTCCATAACTCGTGTGATCCCTGACGCACTCCCTCAGTTGGAACAGCTGGACATCCGTCTACAAGAGACTGAAAGCCCTCCATATTACCCTTTCTAATGAGGACTGTGTCTATATATTTTATAGGTCGATATAGCTGAATTGTACATCTCTCTCTCTTTGCGTTTAGGCCATCTGTGGACCACGGTGCTTGTGTTCTAGCTGTGTTTTTGTCTTCGTCTGCCCCTTTTAGCATACTAGATTGTGTTCTTAGTGGCCTCTTGAGCCTTCCTGTTGGCCCAGTATTCCTTCATTTTCTCGCTGAATTCTTTCCTGCGCTCCTCTGACCAATTCCCGGCTCCTTTGTGGCTAGCTGATGTAAGGGATGTTAGGAAAGGTTTAGTTTTGACCATTTAACGGTATGCATTTCTGTCAGTAATGGCGGCTTGATTAATATTAAGCTCTGCAAGATCTTTGTCCACTTGTTTGGTCCAGGGGAATCCAGTAGCTTTGCCTTTGTTAGCAACCTTGAAGATCTTATGGGATAATCTATTAGGATCCATTCTGTATAGGTGTCCATAGAAAGTCAGACGTTTTCTCCTGATGGCATCTATGAGGTTTTCTTGATGCTGGTAGAGCTCATTGTTGGGTTTGTACCATCGCCTTCCATCTGGTAGGATCCTTGGCCCTATTATTCTTCTCAGGAATTTCCGTTCTTGCACTTCCAGGGCTCTCAGTGGGTTTTTTTTAGTTAGGGATAGGCATTCTGCTGCATAGAGGACTGATGGTCTGACTACTGCATTATAGTGTCTCAGTTTTACATTCTTTGATAAATGCTTTGAGGCATACAGTTTTCTGCAGGCATGGTAGGCCTTGTCTAATTTGATTCTCCTTTGTTTAAGAGCCATCGTTTCACTTGGGTCCTCCGATACCCACTCTCCGAGGTACTTCACATTTTTAGCTCTCTTGATGTGTTTTGTATCACTGACTCCCATTGTTGTAGGGGCATCTTTGATGTTGGTCATAAACTCGGTCTTTCCAATGTTGATCATGAGGCCCGCTTTAGCTGCAATAGAGTGCAGTGTTTGAAGCTGCATAGTGGCCTCATTCATGTCGTTTGCTAATAAAGTAAGGTCATCAGCAAAGGCCAGGCATGGAATCCTCAGGTTGTCTGATTTAAACCCCATTCTTAATCCGGTGTTCTCAGGTAATGACCTGGTCCATTCTCTTATGATCTTTTCCAGGACACAGTTAAATAATATGCATGAGATACCATCTCCTTGCCTCACCCCTGTTTTGATTGTGAAGCTCTCTGATAATCTATTTTTGTGAGTGTCAAGAATTTGTATAGAGTCGATTAAGATCGGTTAATTGTGTTTGTATACGCGCTGGCAAAATGTCACACATCAACATTAGTGAAGAATATGGAGATATCGTGCATGTTTACTGTTACTGCGATGGTAGTGTTCCTGTTGCATGTCGAGCAATACCGTCCTCCCTTTGCGACACATCGAATTGCAGATCGTAGAGTGTTTATCAGAGTTTCAACACACTGCGTGAAACAGGTACTCCTTCAAACTCCCATTTGTCTTCTGAACGTGTAGTTGAACAACGAACAGCAACACAATGGTGAAATGGTGAAGCGCAGTCCTACTCCCGGCACACGGCGGCTTTGTACACGTATCAATGTACCACGAACCAGAATATGTGGAATATTACATGCTGAAAACTTGTTCCTATTTCGAAACGTCAAAAAGGTTAGGTGTGTAAGACACATGCGTGAGCCCAAAAACAAATGTACATTAAATATTTCGGGACCCATTTGGGATAGGGCATGTGTCCATATGAAGTTTCTTGCTTCAAATGATTGTTCCTGTCATTTCCCTGGATATTAACTATTCCTTCTGGGACAGCCTGTATTCAGCATGTGGCAAAACAATTATAGAGTACTGTAATTACCGACATAAACTGATCAACAAGCAGTAGAAATATCGACAGGCACATGCTCCTACAACAACGGATGCAGCAAGATGGAACCTTCCCATTTACACACCCGGCAAATGCTGGGGCTGTACCTTAAGGCCACGGCCGATATCTTCCCAGTCCTACCCTTTTCCCATCCTTGAGTCGCCAAAAACCTTTACTGTGTTAGTCCGACATTAATCCACTAGCATAAAAAGGATGGAGCTACTGCCCACGCCATCAGGGGGTTCACTTGCCTACTGCAACAACACTTTGGAGATCGCTTTACTTCATGCCCCAGACGCCTACAACAGGGACATACTGAAGGATTCGTTTTCTCGTCACATGGTACACCTAGAAATGTTCCAATCATGTTTTGTGTCCGTGCGAACACCCGTGTTCGGCAAACTGCAACAGGGGTTTCCAATTTGTAAGAACTCGAGGGGCAACATTGGAAACCTTAGACACGGTCGCGGGCCGCATTTTAATAATAGGCCAATATTCGTAAAATTCCGTAAATAGAAGAGAGGCACCAGTGTGTAATAATATGCGTAGTTAAATTGAGATGAAGGTTTACTCAGAACGCTATTTTACAAATTGCATAAAACAGTGAGATTAAAAAACAACACTACTATACCCAGGACAATTGAATTTTGAAAAAAGAACACCCAGCAATGTCAGTTCATTTGAATCAATATTTGAGAAATGACAAAAAGAAAAAAAAAAAGAAATTACCGAAAGACAAACTGAAATTAATAAAGTAGTCAAAACAATATATATATATATATATATATATATATATATATATATATTACAAATTGCTTTACGTCGCACCGGCTCAGATAGGACATTTGGCGGCGATGGGAGAGGGAAGAGCTAGCAGTGGGAAGGAAAGTGGCCGTGGCCTTAATTAAGCTATTAAGCTACAGCCCCGGCATTTTCCTGGTGTGAAAATGGGAAACCACGCAAAACCATCTTCAGGGCTGCCGACAGTGGGGTTCGAACCCGCTATCTCCCGAACACCGGATACTGGCCGCACTTAAGCGACTGCAACTAACGAGCTCGGTAAACAACATTTAAAGGCGGACAATTTAGTGGAAGTAGTGTGAAGGGAACAATGATATACAGTTGTAAGAGGCTAAAATTCCAGCAAAGAACTTCCAGGAGTTCATCCTGACAATTTCTTCGAGTGTGCAGTACTGTGTGGAACGAAGAAGTGAAAGAGCTTCTTAAAACAATGGCAATTTAAGTACTTGATATTCACTGCATGCTACATTGCACAGAATTTCCCTAAGGTTGACAGAGTTCAGGAAATGCTAAGGATGCCATAGCCAATGTTCCAATGGTTAAGACCAAGAACTGGCATTTGCGAGGAATCATTTTCCGCTGAAATTCGGATTTTAATTTTGTTAAATATATTCAGCTCAAGTGAATACTTAAACACAGCAAATAATATTAAATAATGAATTAGTTCTGACTTGGACCTATAAAGAGTATAAAAATTAATATATTCTTGAACGAGCTATGAAATAATTCTTTTTTATTTTCTTTACATTTCTAAAAATATTTTTAAAAGACCGAGCGGGCCGCAAAATATGGGCTCGGGAGCCGCATGCAGCCCGCGGGCCGCCATTTCGAAAGCCCTAATCTACTAGATAACAATGCATGGAATATGAAGTTGCGAATTTTGACCACGTACTCTACCGACGCAGTTAAGTACGTATTGCCGTCGACACCTTACACGTTATAATGGCATATATTCAGTGAATGTTTGTAATTTCAGCACTCTTCGTTTTGCAGCACAGTGTATATTACACAGGACAAAAAAGTGCAGAATGCCTCCTTGATTCAGGCGGCAGCCTCTCACCGCTGGGTTCCGTGGTTCAAATCCCGGTCTCTCCATGTGAGATTTGTGCTGCACAAAGCGGAGTTGGGACAGGTTCTTCTACGGGTTCTGCGGTTTTCCTATCATATTTCATTCCAGCAACATTCTCCAATATCATTTCATTTCATCTGTCAGTCATTAATTATTGCCCCAGATTAGTGCGACAGGCTTCGGAAGCCGGCACAATTCATATTCTCGCCGCTAGATGGCCGCTCATTCATTCCATTCCTGTCCCGGTCAAGTGACAGTAAACAGGCTTGTGGATTTCATTATTATTATTATTATTATTATTATTATTATTATTATTATTATTGCTATTATTTGTTTTAAATCTTTGCAGTTACTACAGAAAATATAACTATACGCCAGGTACAACGAATTACGCTCCGCCGAATCCTTTAGCGAGGTATAAGCCAATGACTCGAGGTTGTTGCATTTACATACCGTATCCCCAAACGTCAGTAAAATAAATCATATATCATCTGACCCGGGCCCTTCT
The DNA here is from genome assembly GCF_040414725.1 of Anabrus simplex. NCBI lineage: Eukaryota > Metazoa > Arthropoda > Insecta > Orthoptera > Tettigoniidae > Anabrus > Anabrus simplex. Next base: position 1,776,356,047 of record NC_090265.1, on the reverse strand, counting down.
CGCAGTTCCTCTGTATATCATCATCATCAAGCCGGCAGTGTGTTTATCTGACTAATCTTTGGGAACGTAAAAGAAAAGTGTAATACATGTCTTCTTTACTTACTTTCGAAGGACAGAGTCCTCTTATTTTTGAGACAAGAAAAGTGAAAACTCAATTATATCTAGTTCGGAATCGTAAGCTGATACTCGACATTATACATTCCAATCGTCAAACATTGTCAATTAATGAAAAGTGTGGCATATTTTACAGTGGCAAGGCAGAACTCACCTCATTAGAGAGTATCATGTTTTTATACGTTCAGCTGGGTAATCTCATTAGGAACTGGCAGGCACCAGCTGCGGTTACATGCTGCCGCTATCTTTACTTCGGCTAAGTGCAAACTGTCAGCTCCCCACTTCCGCATGTTGCCCCCCGTTTTTTTTAATGCCTAGCAACGGCCAAGCAACCATGCAAGCAAAAATGGACAGCACAAGCATGGCGTCTATCCACGTATCATTACACGAAATAAATGACCCCAGAGATAGAATTATCTTCCCGTTCCTGTACGTCCTGGCTAAGGTCAGTGTCACAACTCCAAACCCATTACGGCTTTGTCATAACGGGATGGCTACTGGTTCAGCCAGAATGCCTACAGATAGTGGAGTGTCACATGGTCAGCGTAGCACTCTGTCCTATTATTTGGCTTTCTTAACCAGGTTCACTGCCCTTCGTAAAATTCAGTCCCTTCTTCCACGAAATCTACGACGCTGAGTGAAACCCTTCCTACTCCTCACGCTGAAGTTAAAATGCCCGGATGACCAGGAATCGAACCCAGGGCCACCGGGTACCTATACACCACGAACTAGCTCGGTGTTGGTTGCTGGTATTTCAATGCAACAACTCTGTCGTTTTCTGGCACGTTAAGAACTCCGGACGAGAGATTTGGCTTCGTGGTATAGATTGCGTAGCTTTAATCTTCCATTCGAGAGCTGATGGGTTTGAAGATGATTTTCTGTGGTTTAGGTTTTCCACACCGTGAGAAAAAATTCCAATCTGTCAAAACACTACAATTTCAATATAAATTACAACACTATAAGCATACCAGTAAAAATACACACTATTATACTGTACAAAGAATTACAGGTTTCGTTCTACAAGAACATCCTCAGATTTTATCAAATCACTTAAACCATGGGTATATATGTAATATATTGTTTACGTTGTGCAAACTTGTCGATGATAAAGGGTTAATTGATAATATGAACAAGAATTGAGAATTAATTAATTTACAAATTGTAACGGTTCAAATCCCGTTACAAGGTAATATCTGTATTTTACTATTATTATTGCATCTGTGATATTATTATTATTATTATTATTATTATTATTATTATTATTATTATTATTATTATGTCCGTATTATTATTATTTTATCTGTGAGATTACTATTATTTTGTTATAATTCTTATTCAATTCAATTTTACAATGCTTGTCGCTTGCAGGATTGTACTTAGATGTATGCATATATACGTGTGTGTAAAATAACACTCAATACATGTACAGTGAGAATTGTTATATATCAGATGTTGGATATGACGTTGTTGTATTTTGCACTACTGGCGATTCTGCCAAGTCATTGCTACGTCATGGCTACGTCATCGTGAGCTTTTAGAAATTCGCTCAGAGACTCAGCCGCCCCAGGAGATTTCACCATTACATGCAACAGTTTGAGGCGTTGTGGGAATATGTCATTGTTATTTCTGGAGATTACGTAGCTGTGTCAACCAACGTCTATAAAAGGTGGATGCATATTGTAGCGTCAGTCATTAGTTAAACGGAAGCTGAACAGTGAAGAAGTCTACGAGATGAAGAGGCCTCAGTCGGTCAGTCAACGAGTGTGAACGAGAGATGGAGAAGACTCAGTGAGCCATTAATCATTGGTCATTGAGAGAGTGAGGCCAAAGGTTGGTCGGTCACTTAGTTGAAGACACGGACGCAAGGGCTTACCATGGAGTCAGAGATGGATACCACCTGCTATGAGGTAATACCATATTGACTTACAAAGAAGTCAGATGATATGGAGAAGAAGCAGTCACAAGGATGTATCACCAAGTTAGGCGTGACACATCTACAGTAAACACCAGATCAAAGGAATACGTCGTAATTACACTCAAAGTGTTGAAGGTACAGTCAAGTGAATCAGTGAGGGAAATATTTCGTATACATTGTTAAATGTCCGGTCAAGAAGAATTCAAATTCATGCCTAGTTTCTTTCAGTTGCAATGTCATAATTTCATATTCTCATCTGTTTTATCGCAACAAGACTCACTATTTTTTATATATTATTTAAAGAATATATTTTGTTCTATCAAACGAATTCATAGTTTTCTTTCAATGACAGTAAAATATCTTAACCTCAAAATTAATGGGGAAACCGAACGCCAATCTCCTTTTCCCAGAACTTATATGGTATGTTGTCAAGTCAAAAGTAAGCTTATTACCCCACACCCTAGAGATAGTCAAGAGTCTCATTCTATTATTGCTGCAATGAGTGGCAGCTGGCGCCCTTCAAATAACGTATGTGTAAGTAAGCAGGTAAGAAGTAAGTGTGAGTCCAGGGTTCGACGATTGTGTATTTTATTTAATGAATGTTAATTTTCATAATTTTCATGTTAAATGCAGATATACAGATTTTTCAATTTAAAAGCAGTTTTACATGTCTGTAAATTTAGTAAGAGAGTTAGGAGAGTATCATAAAATATTAACGTAACGAAAAATCGTCTGTACTTACCTACACTGCCCATGCTAGGTCCGCTGCCACTGTGGACAGCCCTGAAATAGTGCTTGGTGCCAACGGACTTAACAACGGCAGTGTAGATAATTACAGACGTTTTCTGTTATGTTAATACTTGTAAATTCATTATTTGTCAATACTGGTTCGTATTATCACTAAACTCTCTATCATTGACAAGTTTACGTAACGTAAACAATACGCTTGGTTTAAGTGATTTGATGGAATCTGAGGATGTTCTTGTAGAACGAAACATGTCATTCTTCGAATAATAATGTGTATCTTTACATGTATGTTTATAGTGTTATAATTTATATTGAAATTGTTGTGTATTGACAGACTGGGGAGTATTTTGTCTCATTTGACTAAGTCCACACTGGAAAGTATGACTTCCTTCGTAACAAAGTTTTCACACCGGGCAAATTCCGAGGCCCAAATTTAATTAAGGCCACAGCTACTTCCCTCCGGCAAGCCCATTCGTATGCCATCGTTGCTGAAATCTTCCTCACTTAGACCAGTAATAATAATAATAATAATAATAATAATAATAATAATAATAATAATAATACACACACGCGCGACTATGAATTACAACGCTTCACAGTCTCTTCTCCTCACATCAGGTCTTCGGGTGGCAGTTTTTACCTCCAAAGACGATCCTGTATAATACTGGTTGACAGGTTTCAACTTTCACTTAGCTTCGCACCGACCAGAGTCACTTTACATACCAGTTCCATATAGTCAGATTCGACCACACGTCTGTTTGTTATCACAACGCAAAACTTCTGTACACTTGGCTTGACTCCAGACAAGGCCGATAACTCGCACAAACAACCCATTTTTTCTTTATAGTAGTTTATTGTCGAGCTAATACAGCGAAGATGGGAAACTGATAGGACTGGGATGGTAGAAGTCGAGGCCTTAATTAAGGTACAGTGCGAGCATTTGCGTGGTGTGAAAATGGGAAACCACGGAAAAACCATATTCAGGGCTGCCAACATTGGAGTTTGAACCCACTATCCCCCGAATGCAGGCTGACAGCTGCGTGGCTCAAACCCCGTACCCACTTACTCGGTCTCGGTCTGACTGATATTCAAGTTATGGAATGAAAGAGTGACAGACGAAGTGTGTCATCTCATGTAATTTGCGCAAGGTCAAAGACCACTGCAATAAATATAACAACTAACCAGATTTCATTCCCATCTGAGTAGAGTATCCATTGTGATTCACATGGAACTAAAATGCTTGGAAAAAATATTGAAAGGTAAGCCATTAGGCTGCCTGCTGTCATTTCTTGATGGATACAGTACTTTTGCATCCATCTCTTGGCACAGGCCAGAGTAAAGTGTAGCTTCCACCCAAGTCCCAGTCTCATCCATGGCTGTGACAATATGGAAGTTACTGGGGTATGGGTAGTGCTGAGTAATGACATTCAGAGCACGACTAGTGCATCTGAGTGTCATGAAAGGTGCTGCTCATAGGGTCAGTCGTGCTGCAATAGTACTTTCTGACCCAGTGAGGAAAGCAATGGCAAACTACTTCACTCCTCATCTTGCCTAGTATGCCTCATGTTGGTGCTGGCATTGGTTTTTGGGGTTTCCTTATAACAGCATAACATTTGGTGGTGCTATTTGAGGATCCAACCAGCCTTTGGGCTGATGACCTAACAGACACACAGAAGCCATTAGGACATACTACCCGCTATGCATCGACGCATTTCAGCAAGACTAGCCTACACTTCGTTAACACGATGCTACGAGCTATGGCGCTGTATCAAGCTCAACAGTCGGCACAAGACCAGCATTGTCAACGTCAACAGGCGTTCATATTTCACGGCTTAATTTCCTGTGAGCGCGATTTAAAACAAACCGGACAAGCGATACAAATATGTCACTCGCATATATTACATAATAACAGGCGCATTTGTTTATACAATTCGGGGAAAACGAGAAACAGAGAGAGAAAGAGTTAAATCCGATACGCTGCTGCGTGTGGGATGATCGTTTGCTCCTGGCAACGGGTGACAAAGAGAAACAATAGCGTCAAGTAGCCAAAGAAGTGATGGGGTTCCTGATATGGCGCGCAACCATGTTAAGTGGCGAGTTTCTATTTTTTTAAAGCATACATCATATAAAACCAATTATACAAATGTTCACAGGTCTGACAAAACGTGACAGTGACTCGTGACATCACATGTCACTGTCAGACGAATGTAGCCGGTTTCACGTCAAGCCACTTGCTAGATCTGTGTTAATCGCTAACCGGAGCATGCATTTGTCATTTGTTTCTGCATAAGCCATCATTTTTTTTTTCAAATTTGGCCAAATATAGAACCTATATAATTTAAGACTTCTTGGCCTTTCTTCTCTTCCCAAAACCTCTACATTCTTTGGCGTCTAATCCTTCTTTCCTCTTCGGAAATGATACGTTTTAGTGATTTCTCTTTAAATGGTTTTTAACTGCCGATTCTTCTTCTGAACTCTCTTCTATTGTGGACCGTTTGTAGTGTAATTTAAGTTCATTCGCACCCCTCTTAACCTCTTCTACCCCACTTGGAGGTAACCTTTAACCCCATCATGTATTTGAAGATCTTTTTGGACCAGTCGTTTTTCATCCATTGTTACGAGGTGTCCGTAGAATGTCAGCCTTCCTCTCCGCTTTGTATCCGTGATATTTTCAGTGTACTTCTAGAGCTTCTCATTTCTCCTTTCCTTCCAAGTCTTCAGTGCCCCCAGAATTTTCCGCAGAACGTTCCTTTCCTTCTTCTCGAGTTCTCGCAGCTCCCCCATCTTTTTAAATTTAAAATCAGACACTCTGAAGGGTACAATTACTGAGTTTCGGATCTTGGCCTTGTAGGACATTGCCCGTTTGTTATACCTGCTCTGTGTTAGCTTGTAGACCACATCTAATTTTCAGGCTCTTGCCTTGTTTGCCTCTTTATCCAGTCCACTGAGTTGGATACATTCGAACATGAATTTGAACTTGCTGTCCTTTTAATCTTGCCATGTTCTACCTCCATACAGGCTATCACAGTATATTTAAGGATGAAAGACAATATGCACTTCAATATTAAATTCGCCTGTAAGGTGCTGAAGTATCCGTGTAATCCATATAGTGTTGAGAACTGGAAATACATAAGTTGTGTGTGAAATTGTATATGACGATGCTGGATGATGTTCAACTAGTATTTCTTGTCGTATTTTCTTTCCATGGAATTGTTTTCCTGTACTCTAGTTGTTGTAGTGTTGTTGTTTGGTAGGTATTGTAAGCCGTAATGTTAGGCACTGGATATGCTTAAGAATGTTAAACTAGTAATATTTATTGTAATATTTATTATTATTACATTTATTATTTTAATATTTTCTTTCCACGTAATTCCTTGTTGCACTTTCGTTGTTGTACTTTTATTTTGTTGTTGTTGTTGTTGTTGTTATTGCGTAATTATGTTTTAACTTTACCTTACTGAAAATGGCCATTTCTACAGGGATATTTTCAAATTGTGATGTGTTTAATAATAATAATAATAATAATAATAATAATAATAATAATAATAATAATAATGACAATAATAAAGTAAGTACCGCCTACCTGCTCATCCTGTAAAACGACTATTATCTTCCAGGATTAATGGATATTAAACTTTTTCATAAATAAGACAGTATGTTCAGATACGTAACTTACCAGTAAGTGTGAATCAAAAACCGCCGTCTAGTGTTGATCTCCTGGGACGGTGGAATGTCGTGTATAAGGATCTGGTGAGTCTCACTGATCGACACTGACAAGGCATCAATATTTCGAAGACCCTGGCCCAAACTACTATTAAGAAGATCAATCAGCAGATACTATTCTACCCCGTACTGACAGTAGTACATCAAGGAAAATTTCAATATAACAAGAATTACTCTTAGAAATACAGAATTTGGAGCAATACAAGCTGTACAGTTTTATATTACGTTCAGCACATTTTAACAATGTAATGGAGACATCACATTGAGAGAGCCATCCGGTCTCTGAGACCGGTAAATTATATATTTATAAAATAATAACATGTTTTTATATTATGTAGGCTATGTATGTTTCACGCCGGCCCCGCGGTGTGGAGAATACCAACGGTGAGATGGCAGCCCCGGTCTCGAAAGCCAAGAATAACGGCCGAGAGAATTCGTCGTGCTGACCATACGACACCTCACTCTGCAGGCCCTGGGCTGAGCAGCGGTCGCTTAGTAGGCCATGGCCCTTGGGGGCTGTTGCGCATGGGTTTGGTTTGGTTTATGTATGTTTTGGGGGCTGCCTGGCCGACTCGGTTAGTTCAACCGGAAAGACGTGGGTTCAATTCCGGGGTAGAAAAATTTAAGACATGCGACTTCCACTTTCCGCAGGCGAATATCGTCCTGAGATTCACACAGCCTATACCAATATGTTAAATTGTGATGAATTTACCTCTCAATTACTTAGCAAGCCTTAGCTGAGAAATAATGCCGGCGAGAAACTTCAGAAATTACGGAACGCGTGAAATGCTAGAAACACTAAGAAAATGGGAGAAAACCCACAGACGGTTTCTTCTCACGACTTCATTTGCCTGTATCTCGGTTCGGTATCAATTAGACGAAGTCTGTCAGAGTTGGTGATGGATGAGCTCTTCCTGTCTGATAACACGAGAGATGGATCACCGGGCCAACTCTAGGGTCACTACGCTGGCCGGCTAACTTCTGTCCTGTCTGTGTAAAAAGGATGAATTTGCTGTACGCCAGTCAGCTGTAACGACAAACTTCGTTATGAAACTTTTTATTCGGCTTCTGACACTTAAATCAATTAGCCGTCGATTGGAACCATTCAGTGAATGGTCTTTGAGAGTTACACTGGAATGTTAAGGAATTATTTATTTATTATTTAAGTCAATCTCTACTCTTATTTATTCCGAAGCTCCCTCCCATACATCCAACTTTGATATATCGAATTCTGAAGGAAAATCTATCCAAATATATTTCTTAAAAATGCCATAATTGTAACACTAGATGTGGAATTTCCCTCGCTATTCCCGTCAACCCCTCTTCAATCTGTAATAGATCCTGCGTTGTGGCTGGGTCACGACTTCGTAATTCACTATCAGCTGCTGTCAGGAAGCTAAGTCAATACCGAAATTTAAGACTGCATACAGAGATTACCTTTTGAATACCACCGATTGTTTCTTGCGATTTGTGACGCAGGATAGATTGTGTGATATTGGCATTTCACTGTACAGCTGAAGAACACTGCTGTTTGTTATAACTAGAGCCCGGAATCTTATGCACTAATAGGTTAGAATGCAAACTTACTGAAGCGAGAAACAAGTATAGTCTACCTTCACAACGACTATGCTATGGGGTTTGCATTAACATTAGGGGTACGGCCCATCAGAACCCCTATAATTTATGTTACTCTTTCTACATTATGAAACAGCGGGTGGCCAGCATTTCCTACTTACCAAATTAGTCTGCAATCTAACCTATTACAGCATGAATATCCGGGCTTTAGTTATAACTAATATTAAGTAACTGAAATGAAATGGCGTATGGCTTTTAGTGCCAAGAGTATCCGAGGACTTGTTCGTGCTGATCTTTTGAATTGACTCCCGTAGGCGCGTGATGAGGATGAAATGTTCATGAAGTCTACACATACATCCAGCCTCCGTGCCAGCGGAATTAACCAATTATGATTTAAATTCCCGACCTTGCCGGGAATCAAACCCGGGACCCCTGTGACCAAAAGCCAGCACGATAACGATTTAGCCATGGAGCCGGACATTAAGTTATTATAACTTGTATTCTAACAGTTTAATAATATTTAGCCTTTTACTCATGTAAATTGTTCACTGTTTATGGCGATACTTGTATTTCCATTATTTTATTTGGATTGTTTTCTGTTTATTAATTGCTAATATTTTTCGGTTTGTATGGCATTTTTCTCTTTCTTTTTTGAATTTTATGCTCTGGATTAATTTTTATTTTATTTCTTGAACTTCTCTTTCTTTCTTCGTTGTATGTTTTCCCAATCTGTTACTTAGTTTGGTTATCTTTGATTTTTAATTTTTTCTTACAAGTTGTTTTACATCGCGCCGACACAGATAGGACTTATGGCGACGATGGGACAGGAAAGGGTTAGGAGTGGGAAAGAAGCGGCCGTAACCTTAAGTGAGGTACTGCCTGGTGTGAAAATTGCAAACCACCGAAAACCATCTTCAGGGCTCCTGACAGTGGGGTTCGAACCCAGTATCTCCCGAATACTGGATACTGGCCGCACTTAAGCGACTGCAGCAATCAAGCTCAGTATCTTGATTTTATAACAGAATAGTAAATTTCTTTGATTACGTCTTATATTGTAATTTAAGTGTATGAGAGGGCCACGAGAAGAAAAAATTGTTGTATGTACACACTGGATTTGGAAGTCGTAAATTTTACATTGTAGCATAGATGTTCATGATAGCAGTGGGCGTAGCTAGAGGTTAGTGACTGCTTTTGTGGAAACTACCTATGCCCATTGCTTCGCTCGCGTACTTTCAGGAATCTTTTATAGACCATTTCACCGACACACACCTGAACCGCGTGTTGAGCTGGTCACATAACGGTGATAGTCCACGTTTTCCGAGTCATCAGACAGACACGGCACTCGATACAGCAAACTTGAGGGGAGAGGGTGGGGTGACCAGCAGGGCTGAGTGGCTTAAAACAACCGCTCCCAAACTGTGGTCCACAGACCCCTGGGCGCCCGCGATGATTATGCAAGAGTTCCGCAATAATAATATAAGATGTATTTAAAGAGCGAAATTTTATTGTACACACAAAATTCATAGACCATTATTCTAAATTTAGGAACTATGCCATCGCTCTTGTATAATTTACACACAGTATATATAATTCTTGGCCGATAAATGGTATAAGTTGGCAGTAACTTTTGTATCACAACTCCACGTCTCTGATCGACTTTTGGGTCTGATGATGATGATGATGCTAATGAGGATGCTTGTTGTTTAAAGGGGCCTAACATCTAGGACATCGGCGTCTAATGGTACGAAATGAGACGAAATGGAATGACAAATTAAAAGTCCAAAATCCTAAACTGACCAGAATTCAAAACGTGAGGACGAAGAATGAATGGATGGATGGATATGAATTCAAAAATTATCAGTGGATCCAACCCGCAATTCACAGAAACTGACATGAAACAATAGTATTACTGACCAAGGTACTGCATCTATAGCATAATACTGAATCGATGTTGATTTTAGTCTAAAGGGGTCCAAAATCCAAATCACCGGCTTCTAGGAATGTAGAACCATGGTATTGGTCATGTTGCGGTACTAATCAAAAGTAGCGTAGACTCCACACAGTGTGGTACTACTCACAGGTAATTAAATTCGTACAATGAATACAGACGTATGGTGTTTCGCACTTTGCGGCGCTATGTAAAGGCAACGCAAACCTATGGTGTTCATCACATACGTGTACTAACCACAGGGACCCGCAGTATCCCGTAGTGTTCCTCATAGAGTGGGTACTAATCACAGGTACTGTAAAAGCCGGCAGCGCACTCTGTCGCTACTGATCACTAACCTATTTGGTACCTAACATAATGGTACTACGCGCAAGTAAAAGCGACCCATGGTGTTCCCCGCGTGATGGTACTAATCACAAGTAGTTTCATGGTTATAATACAATCATCCCTTAGTCGCCCCTTTTAGTCGCCTCTTACGACAGGCAGGGATATCGTGGGTGTATTCCTCTTCTGCGTCTCCCACCCACAGAGGGTTGACTTTTGGGTCTATGACAACACCTACAATTTCTAGGAAGGTAATTCTGCGTTTAATACCTTTCATGAGAACAAACCATTGTGAGTACCTTTTCTTCTCTCACACAAGTGAAAACTAAGTACCGGGATGGAACTAATGTCGAGGATGATCTTTGGTTCAGGACACCACGCTTGCAAGACGTTTGGTGTTTGGAATCCAGAACCATCCGTCCCATTGATCGAACAACAGTGCCAAGTGATTTTTCCAAACACGTTTCCAGATGCAGACTGTTGTAATTATTAACCAAGTGCCACAATCATGTTTAATTTCTAAGCATATATACAGTAACTTTAAGTAAATGAAGCTAAATTTAAATTTAAGAAAATTAAATATTAGTCCTAAATTATACGAATACAACGAAACATGGCAACTTTTAAAAGTTCTGTACCGTACGAGTTGACCGTGCGGTTAAGGGCGCGCAGCTACGCGTTTGCATCCGGGAGATAGTGGGTTTGAATTCCACTGTCGGCAGACCTGAGGATGGTTTTCCGTGGTTTCCCATTTTTACACCAGGCAAATGCTGGTGCTGTACCTTAATTAAGGCCACGGCCACTTCCTTCCCATTCCTATTCCACCGTCGCCATAACACCTATCTGTGTCGGTGCGACGTAAAGCCACTAGCAAAAAAAAAGTTCTATTTCTTGTTCACTGAATTCAGTATGACGATTTGTGGCTAGCGACTCCTTGGACGTGAATGCTGACGGGGCCTCAGACACAAACTTTTTGGGGAATCCTGGCCTAGACGGTTGAGGCGCTGGCGTTCTGGCCCCAACTTAGCAGGTTCGATCCTGGCTCAGTCCGGTGATATTTGCAGTGTTCAATACGTCATGTCGGTAGATGTACTGGAACGTAAAATACTCCCACGGGACTAAATTAGGTGTCTCCGAAAACAGAGAAACTAGTTAGTGGGACGTAAAAACAGATAAAACTATTTAAAAATAATCCAATGTACGTAATAACTGAAAGTGGAAATGGAACTCAGAATGTTGGAGATTATGTTACGGACCTAATTTTAGTAATGGGATTACGGATGTAGGAAGAAATGGAACTGCAGGTACTGAAAGACAACACGAACAGATCTAATCCAATTTCCAGGAAATTCTCCTTCGCTCCGCTAAGCCCGATGCCGGACACGGTAATACAAGAGGGCGGACGTTCACGGTGTAATAAGGAAGAGACCGAGATACCTTCCAACAGCCTTACGAAACAAAGTAAAACGGTTCTTGTTACTCAATCTCCATCACAGCCAACATCCTCATGTAATTGCTAGGGGACAGGTCTATTCCCTAGCCATAAGTCGGATTCACCTAGCAAAACCAAATAAACTGGATAAGCTTTAAAACGGCCACGTCTCTGTACGATATTATACATAATCGTCTCTTTTCTCCCAAGTGTTCCCAGCCCAAACTTTGTAACTCTACTATGTTGTCGGAAATCGTGCAAACTTCTATGACTCGAAAGTCTATAAATCGGATATTTTTGGTCTTAAAATATTTTTACCGCCGAAATCTTATATTGTACGTGTTATACACTCGAATTTTTCGATATCTCAAAGGATATATCAAGGGTACTCGATTATCAACTTAACGGCGGTGGGATGAAAAAGGGAGATTAGACCAATTGATTTTACTGTTCATAATGTACTTGATTCTGATCATTCACCGATCATTTTTTATCCTTCCTGAGTTCGTTTTGAAGAGTTCAAGAGCCATCTTTTCCTTTGGAGAACTTGATTCTCCTGTCATATAAATAAAAATTTAAACACATTTCAAATAAACGATAGGAATTAAATTGACCACGCAATTGTTTATCTCTATAACAAGGTCAATAATGCACGGAAGTATATCATTCGTATCGCCAGAAATCCCGCGCACTTGCCTACGCGCGACAATGGTGCTGGTCACATTGTCAGCAATGACAATGGCAGCAGATGTAATTAACCGCCAAATAGCGGTATTGCTTCTTGCTACGGAGTCCTGAATAATAATAATAATAATAATAATAATAATAATAATAACAATAATAATAATAATAATAATAATAATAACCTAAATTCAACTAATTTCACCCACCCTAATAGTAATAATTATGTTCTGGACCGTCGTCATACCACGCTGGAAACGCGTGCTGGCCGGGTAATGACAACGAATGCAGTCCGGCCGCGGGTTCAGCACCACCAAGGCACCCAAGACGACACCACGCCGGATCTCTTCAAGGATTTGATCCACATTAAAAATGCTTAGAGGAAAAGATGGCAAAGATTTAGGGACCCAATTGACCGCGCGGAATACTCGGAGCTAGCCCGGGAAGTACGAAATCAATTGCTGGAAAGATTGAAAAATAGGAGGAACTTTGCCGTCAGATCGCGAATTTTGGCGGATTATATATAAAATGTTAAGCATTCAATTATAAATTTCATTACAATACCGTAGCGAAGCACGGGCATCTTGCTAGTCCTCATATAAAAATAATTTCTGTATTAGGCAAATGAAAGTAGACTCCAAACACAAGAAAATAATCCTTTAAATTTTAGAGGGTGCTGTTCGTCATACAAAGCCATACAAACTTAAAACCGTACTTTAGGCTACTTCGTAACAGTCAGCAAACTGCTTACAGTACGGCGTTATTTGCAAGTTGGATAACTCAAGCCCTGATTAGAACAGCAACGACAGCACCATGCAGAAAAAACGTGTGCGGAAAACTGGTTTTGAAAACATGGATTTTAAATATATCTAATAATATTAATATAGTAGATGTAGGAAACGATATTGGCAAGGTTACAAATGGTGCTCTTTTGTCTATGGAACCGAAATAAGACTCATGTTTACCTATATCTCGAAATGGACATATGTGCTTATAATGACAGGAATGACCCAGCATGCGAACTCAGCTGTTAAACGAAGACTGTCATCATAAGAACAACAGCTGTTCTCTATTTAAAATCAAAACGACATAATTATGTGGATTTAAATATGAGTACCCACTGATGATGGAACTAAGCTTCCGAAAAACCGACTTTGAATTAATATATTTTATGTGTGCTGATACAGACCGTTCTTAATTTCAAGAAAGTGTATCAAGCCATCAGCACTGTTTACAAAGGACTTTATTTTTGATAAAGATTATGACTAATGCCCGGGTGCGTCAACTTCGGTTACGACTTAAACGTGGTAAAGTTGAGTTTCTGTTCCATCAAGCCCTGTTTTGAAATGTGTGACATTTAAAATGTAACCGGTCGTGAGCGAGCGGTTAATCAGCTAACCGAGGTTTTATGGCCTACGTACGCTACATAACCTCACGAGTAAATTGTATATTACGTGCATCACAAGCGCCGCGATCTTATCGTTAAAATAGATTTGGCAAATGAACAGAGAGGAAAGGAATGTGGCGTCCTTCATACAATGAATACGCGACCACTTCGAGTTACAATTACGTATGGATTGCTATTTGCTTTACGTCGCACCGACACAGATAGGTCTTACGCCAACGATGGGATAGGAAAGGCCTAGGAGTTGGAAGGAAGCGGCCGTGGCCTTATGTAAGGTACAGCCCCAGCATTTGCCTGGTGTGAAAATTGGAAACTATGGAAAACCATTTTCAGGGCTGCCGACTGCAGCTATCGAGCTCGGTCCGTATGGTTTGATTTTAAGTGATCCACCTATTCAATACAAACACATGTGAACTGACTATCGCCTCAACAGTTTTTTTGGTCTGTATGGATCTATTTTACGGATGCCCCGCTCATTCATGGACATACACCTCAGTAACTACCACAACTTACAAGCTTCTATCAAGCACGCACTGATATTGAATCAAAACTGTTATAGTTTGCACTTATGATTGTCGGTCTGATCGTCACTGTCAAGATCACTACACAGACTAATTTGGAGTGTTTTCAAAGTGTTTTTGGAGCCTCCGTGGCTCAGGTGGCGCGCGCCGGCCTCTCACCACTGGGTTCCGTGGTTCATTCATTAATCATTGCCCCAGAGGAGTGTGACAGGCTTCGGCAGCCTGCACAGTTCCTATCCTCGCCGCTATATGGGGGCTTCATTCTATCCATTGCTGACCCAGTCGAATGACTGGAAACAGGCCGTAGATTTTCATTTAAAGTGTTTTATGAGTGTTTATTTTTATCTCCGGTTCACTGTCCGACTCGTTGGCTGAACGGTCAGCATACTGGCCTTCGGTTCAGAGGGTCCCGGGTTCGATTCCCGGCCGGGTCGGGGATTTTAACCTTAATTGGTTAATTCCAATGGCACGGGGGCTGGGTGTATGTGTTGTCTTCATCATTTCATTCTTATCACGACGCGCAGGTCGCCTACGGGAGTCAAATAGAAAGACCTGCACCTGGCAAGCCGAACCCGTCCTAGGATATCCCGGCACTAAAAGCCATACGACATTTCATTTCATTACGGTTCACTGTTTTAGACAGATTCAGGTGTTTGATGTTTTTATGCACGGCTGATGATGACCAAACAGGTCGAGTCTAGTATCAAACTAAAAAAAAAAAAAAAGATATAAATGTGATAGTTATATTCGCATGTGTTTGTACTGAATAGTTGGACCACTCAAAACCAAATCATACGTAATTGGTGTCAATATGGATCAAAAACGAAACTTACAGCATATTATTATTATTTATTTACTTATTTATTTATTTATTTATTTACCACAAATCACACAGATTTTATGGATAGTCAAGTGAAAAAAGGCAAGCCCTATGTACATTAGTTGCTTCACAGACCTACAAAGCCATCATACGCAATAATTACATTATTCACATATTTACACTCGTACAGTAGTTAATTCGGTTGACGACGTGTTCTCTCTCTCTCTCTCTCTCTCTCTCTCTCTCTCTCTCTCTCTCTCTCTCTCTCTCTCTTCCCATTTCCCTCCCGTCCATATACACACAGATTTACATCTTTTTATATGGATTGTAAACTGTGCTAGAGGCAAGGTAGCTCATTCCATAGGTGTGCGGAGCGGCCGTAGTAACCGGATTGGTAGGTGGTGGTACACGCATGCATAGAAATGGTGTCCCGACATAAACAGTCAACAATGACCCACTGCAGTACTGAAAAGGAGGGGAAGGGAGTGAACGGGTAGGTAGTGCTGAAGGCACAGTGTATGTATTGCTATACACCCACCACTGCGCTCATTTCAATCACAACACACTTCTAGCGAACTGTCTACCTGCAGCAATGCGTTAAGCGAGGAGACAGGGGGACGCCATGCTTTGCTTATATCGGGACACCATTTCTGCGCAAGCGTGTACGGGCAAATGGAGGGACAAGAATAAAGCCTCTGCGAGCAGAGCGAAAGGACAGGGAACGGCGGCGAAACGGCCCAAGGTTAATGGAACCGGCGAGGGATTTTTGGAGGAAGATCAAGTCGGTTCTTTTGACAATGGTTTCTATTGAGGGGAGATTAGCCGAATGAAGATGGGAGCGGTACCTTATTAGCCTTTCCGCCCGATTCTGAATTTTCTGAATTTTGTTTAGGTTTGTGACTGTGGTGGGAGACTCTAGACAGGGAATCCATAGGTTAGTATGGGTCTTACCACGCTGAGAGAGGCTGTCCGTAGGACTCTGATTAGAAGTTCCCAATTCATGGAAATTATCCTGGTTCGTCAAGAAGTAATCTCAGTCAGCATTTCAGTTTGAAAAGGGCTAAAATTTGGCGTTCCCGTTCGCCCTTGCCCTACCTAACGAACCAAATTAATTAATCATAGAAATAAAGGGCTGTAATAGCATATATGATAGAAATTACTACAATGACGCTGGCAAAGAGAAAAATTATATACAGGGTGAAGCGAAATTCGCGCACTCGGGCGTTGCAGTGCGACTCCTCACATGACAGCAATAAAAAAAGTCACTCACAAAAGTTCGTCCTGCGAGTATATCCGGGAGAATAAGGACGTTGAAGAGTGGCAATCTGGCAACACTGTAACTACATGTAGGGTAACTACCTCTGTCAGCACGTATTAGCCTAGTCGTGCTGTTCAGTTGGTGCAGTGGATAGGGTTTTGGGTTAGCATGCAGGAGGTCGAGGGGTTGATCGTGGTTTGAAGTGTATGTTTTTTATTTCGTAAATGTAGTCCTGGTGGTATGGTATCTGGCATCTTAATCGTCAACAGCGCGTGCAGCACGTCCACTAGAAACCATTTGCACTTAAATACAACGATCCTAAAAAGGCACGAGCATTCGTTTTCATGGGTCAGCTTTGAAATACGCCCTTTTCACGTCGTGGGCGTGAATTTATTCGCACCATTTCGTCTACTAGGTGCGTTACAACGTGTTCAGCGTTACTAAATTGTGTACATGTAGGATACATGTGACCTAAGAAACGGTGTCTTACTGTATTACAGTATGTAATGTCCGATGGAAAAAAGCAAATAAATAAAAAAGTACGCCTCAACCCAGGATCGAACCCTCGAACTCCTGCATGCCAACCTAAAACTCTATCCACTGCACCAACTGTACAGCACAGCTAATACGTGCTGACAGAGATAGTTATCCTAAATGTGGTTACAGTGTTGCCAGATTGCCACTCTGCAACGTTCTTTTTCTGCCAGACATACTCGCAGGACGAACTTTTGTGAGAGACATTTTTTTTTATTGCTGGCATGTGAGGAGTCGCGCTGCGACGCCCGAGTGCGCGAATTTCGCTTCACCCTGAATATTTTTTAAACAAGTGTAAAATCTCCCCCCTAGAAATCAAACGACAGCAGACGATTCCAGACAAAAGGTAAACAACTGGGAACTGGATAAATTAGAGACACGTGACTGTCGAAAATATCACTGCCTTCTATATACATTACAGACAAGTGAGTGTCGAACTCATCACTGCCTCCTGGATCCTACTTTGAATTACTTCCGAGGTGAATAATAACGAGAAAAGCGAGCGTCAACAAACCGTGGTTTCGAAACCACGGATCAGCAATGGTGCAACAAGTTAATGACAATACCACGGTAAGAGTTTTACAATAATTTCGTAACGACTGATATTTACCGAAAATTGTGCAACCCGGAGAACGGTTTCCTTGGCTATCACAATTCTAACCTTCACATTTTGGCTACATATCATGTCCTCACTTATCTGTGTTCCTACTCGCAGATATTTGAACGGTGTGGCTTGTTCCATTTTGCCCTGAACAAATCATAATTTTGTGTCTTGCTTCCTTTTGTACCTGTTACTATTACTTTTCTTTCTTACCATTAATATTCATTCCATATTTCTGCTATTATTCATCCCCACTTAAAAACCAACTTAAAATAATTAATAATATATGGATTTTACGAACTGTATGACAGGTATCGAGAATTTAATTCAAACCCACAAGCTTTCTTTTTTCCCCCCACCCAGTTCTTATTCGGCGCCTCTATCTAGTTTGTTATTGCCAGCCAGTGGCAGCAAGCTGTAGCCGCACCAGCGACGGAATATTAAAACAGCAATGCATTTTTAATGGCGCACCATATTTTATGCAAATGTCTCCTGCCTTTTGTTCGCGGGGAAAAAGAGCGAACGTGCCCACTGCTCCCACGTCAGTGCGCTAGAGAACTTCAACTAATACAGAATTGTATTATAATAAAATACAGTAAACGGTCGTATTCTGGATACCAGTCCTCCTAAGCTTAGCGCTTGCCTTTACATGACTGATGATAACGTGAACGTAGCCACCGGGTCTACAGTTTTACCTGGAATCCGAACCGAACTTCAAAAATCTAACACAAAAATGCTGGGATTCTACGCGACCTGCCGAATGAATTTTGACTTAGGAAAAACTCGCGGACAATTTTTGAAAACGATAAACAAAAGAGTACTTACTATACGTGACATTCTCAGCTGCGAGTCGTACTTGCATTCCCGGTGATGAATGGAGCAAATATGTCGCTCACAGGGTCGAATGTTGCGTGGAGTTCAGCGGGCTTGGCAGACTGATATGTAATGGCAACTTCTGGCTCGGTGAGAAAGGGAACGGGAAACTACCTCACCCTTCACTTCGCTCGCATGCCATTTCAAGTGACGCCTAGGTCGTGTACCACAGCCGGTGGTGGAGTTGTTGAGAATCAAACTAGCCTTCAATCTGAGGACTCAACAAACAAACAAACAAACATATATATTATCATGTTCGTTGTTTTACATTCCACTAACTATTTCAACGGTTTTCGGAGGCGCCGTGGTGGCGGAATTTTGGCCCGGAAGTGTTCTTTTGCGTGCCATAAATCTACGCACACGAGGATGACGTATTTGAGCACCTTCAAATACCACCGAACTGAGCCGGGATCGAACGCGGCAATATCAGCTCAGAAGGCCAGCGCTCTACCACCTCGTCTAGTCAGTCCGGCAACATACAGTACATAGGTACAAAAATATGAATCACATTATTATGACAACCTGCTAGTATCCAGAGTAACCAGTTAGGCTGGTATTATACCAAGATACTGGTGGGGTTACCGGTAGTAACACCAGTTGATGTGGGCGGAGTTGGCCGTGAGGTTAGGGGCGCGCGTCTGTGAGCTTGCATCCGGGAGATAGTGGGTTCGAATCCCACTGTCGGCAGTCCTGAGGATGGTTTTCCGTAGTTTCCCATTTTCACACGAGGCAAATGCTGGGGCTGTACCGTAATTAAGGCCACGACCGCTTCCTTCCGACTCCTAGGCCTTTCCTATCCTATCGTCGCCATAAGACTTATCTGTGTCGCTGCGACGTAAAGCCACTAGCAAAAAAAAACTATACAAACAAAAACAATGTTAATAACGATGGTGCAATCGGATTGGCAGAGGAAATTTTTGTTTTCGAGAAAATGGGTTAACCTTTTTTTTTTTTTTTTACTTCCGGGCGCGCGATTCACGTGCTGATTTAGGAACACCGCCACGTAAAGCCCATTTGAATTCACCAGCGAGGAGATCTGATTAGCTAACTTTAGCAGCTGGTAAAGTGACAATAGTGTGGGATACCGAATTAAAAATTTTCACATTATTTATCAGTATGACCAACCCTCTAACGCTCATAAACCTGGTTCACTTTGTTAACGACCACCCAATATATCCGCTTCAACAGCTCATGTCATGGGCCATACATCAAGGGTTAGACGCAGATGGCACTTCTACCACGTGGCATAATAATGTGATTCGACTGTGTACATAGCACACAAGGAGGCTAAGGGAAGCAAAGGAAGAGAAAAGCAATGATTTAGTGATAAAGATATGTTGACTTAAACGAGGCCACAGGGCTAATTGCAAGTAAACGATTGTGGATGAGCTTTGTGAATTCACAGACGCTTCGACACTAAACGCTGAAAGGCATAACAGTCTATAATGTATGTATGTATGTATGTATGTATGTATGTATGTATTCAAGGTTAATATACTTCGTGGCAGGTAGTTCGTTAAGGTTTTACAACGGCATTAAAAAAACTGTCATGGATTTATAATTAAGTAGACAGAATTATGAAGGAAGGGCTGCCTAGTGGAAGTGGTCAAGGCGTCTTAGTTAACCCGAAAGCACGTGGGGTAAATTTATCGCAGGAACGAGAAAAAATAGAAGCTCGATTTCCACTTCTAGAGAGATCCTAGCACCCAACGACAACACATAATATGAGGAAACTAGAGGGTTTCCAGCAACGAACAGAACGTATAATAAATAAACACATCCCTCTAAACACAGCCAGGTCGTTATGTAAACAAATAAATGTAGCCTTTCTTAAGAAATACCTCACAGACAATGCACACCTCTCTCCTTCCCAACACCTGCAGTTCTGTAAGAGAAGCCAAGGAGTTACTCTTGTTCCACCCATCGTCAGAACAACCTCTTTTTTTTTTCTAGTTGCTTTACGTCGCACCGACACAGATAAGTGTTATGGCGACGATACGAGAGGGAAGGCCTGGGAATGGGAAGGAAGCGGCCGTGGCATTAATTAATGTACAACCCTAGCATTTGCCTGGAGTGAAAATGGGAAACCGAGGAAAACCATCTTCAGGGCTGCCGAGAGTGGGGTTCGAACCAACTATCTCCCGGATGCGAGCTCACAGCTGCGGGCTCCTAACCCTACAGCCAACTCGCCCACTCAACCTCATTTTAAAATGGATTTTACTCAGAGTCTGTTCGTCTATGGAACCTTCTACCATCTGAAGTAAAGCTGCTACCTCTTCCTCACTTCCTCCACGCAGTTAAGAAAATGTATATATAAACAGGAATCCAGGTAACTTGTATACATTAGAATTCCAAGAATGATGTGTTCAAGTAACAGTTGAATGTGGGCGAATGTGTGCGCGTGCGGGTGTGGGTGTGGTTGTGAACGAGTGCATATACAGGGGTATGAGTGAGGGTAAAATGACTGCGTCTTCTTACTCTAATACGTATAGCATAAATCAATATAATTTTTACTCTGCGAGTACAGTGTTTGGGGTGAAAATATGTACATTTAAAGTTGTCTAAGATACGTAAAGACTCAGTAGAGTTTATGTGAACGTGCATATGGGGTTCGCCCTTTCTCCATCTACCAGCCATAGATTACACATTTACAATTGAAGGAAAATGCAGTAAATAATAATCACATGGCCCAGAGCTTCCCCCAGCCTACAACAAAAATAAATACCAGGTTAATTCCTGGGTACAAAGCACAGTGTCCCACTTACTGCCGAGGCTACGAGCAGTGGGAACATTTACATTCTACTCCTTCAGGGTCCTCCATGAACTGTCCAGAGTTGCTTTGTTTTAGACCGGTTTATAAACGTCATCCTTTCTAAACAATTTGCACCAGAGGGAACCCCGAGTCGAGAGATAATACTGTCTGTAGTCGCTTCCAGTTATTGAACCGACACCGATTCAGTCTGAATTCCGTTATTATAAGCTCTCTCTCGTGTAGTTAAATCCGCTCTCCTACATCCTCTTATTTTTAAACACAGGACATGGTGGCGGTAATTCCGCTCTTACTGCAGGCGGAACGTGCTAGTGGCTGCGGTACTAAAGCAGACGGACTGGAAATGTCTAGCATAGGAATGCGCTCACTTACAGTGTTGCGTTCACATCTGCAGCCAATGGCTGAACATTGCTTTACAAGATCCCGTAGAGCAGAATAGGAGAAGGACGGTTCCTTGACAGCACCTGTGCCCTTGCTCAGCTCAGCGGGCATGGAATTTCAGTGAAAGCCAATTTACCTTAACACTGTGCCACCATCGATTGATCATTGTTGTTGAAAGGGGCCTAACGCCTAGGTCATCGGCCTACAATATTGGAGACCGATGGCATATTTCCTTACTGTTAGTAAGATAAAAATGTCAGTGCAGAGCCTCCGTGGCGCGCCGGGTTCTCACCGCTGGGTTTCGTCGTTCAAATCCCGCTCACTCCTCGTGAAATTTGTGCTTGACAAAGCCTAAGAACAACCAATCAGCGACCGACCCTCCAGCATGGCGCACCAATAGGGAAGCAACGCACCGTAGCCGCACTATATAACGAGGTCGAACTGCAACAGCACTCCGTTCAACTGTCAGCTTCACAGCTATCGAAGTTAGTCGGAGCACTTGATAATGCCGAACGCAGTCTTCGGTGAAACGTCGGGGCCATCACCACGGCCTACAATAAATAACGATATTAACTTTTTAATTAATTAATTAATTAATTTATTTATTTGTCTTCTTTCAAGTGATGAAGTTAGACTCATGGCCCCCTCTTACTTTACTTCCCACTCACTACTTTTTCGGTTTTTGGAGACGCCGAGGTACCGGAGTTTATTCCCCTAGGAGTCCTTTTACGTGCCAGTAAATCTACCGACACGAGGTTGTCCTATTTGAGGACCTTCAAATACCACCGAATAGAGCCAGGATCGAACCTGCCAAGTTGGGGTCAGAAGGCCTGCGCCTCAACCGTCCCAGCAAGGCCAGAAAAATACTAACCGTATTTCTTCCTCCTCTCATCAAAAGCTCGTCTATATTCAAATTACGCTACCTACTTAAAACATTTATCGTTAATTAATTTCAAATACTGGATGAGCACTCACCAAATCTCAATAAGATCGACAGAGAAGCGCAGTAGTTCGCCGGTACCAGTGTATTCCGACGTGACAAGCAATAAATTACATAAGTAACATAACAGCCCTAACGTACCTTTCATTTCACCCCGTCACACTTATGTAATACGATGCTGTCAAGAAAACCAGGAGACAGTCCGTCACATATCCCCGCCCGTATTTTCAATTTGATCAGGTGAAGTGTCTCAGAATCCTGTAAGACAGCGTACTGGAATCGCGGAGAAAGCGCTCCTAATACGATTTCACTTACATCTGCCCCTTGAGGGATGTCACTGCGCAGAAACTTGAAGGAAAAGGCACCTAATTGATACAATGCTTCATGCATACTAATAGCTTACTCTAAGCGTGACCGTAAGGAAATTTAACATCAGGTGTATTTCATCAACCTGGCACAACATTAAGAACCACAATAACATTGAAAAGAAAAGAAAATCCACGATAAAGGGAAATCAAAGCAAATTTTACAACTGTAAAATATGAGCTAGTACGAATATTTCCTCCAAAACACTCTTAATTTACACAAACTAAGCGGTTGCGCTTTGATTCTTGGAAAAATAAAAAAGGATTTGAAAATGGAAATTTCAACCTAAGACCTTTATATTACAACTGGCTTTACGTCGCACCGACAGAGATACGTCTTATGATGATAGGAGAGGAAAGGACTACGAGTAGGAAGGAAGCGGTCATGGCCTTAATTAATGCACAGCGCCGGCATTTGCCTAGTGTGAAAATCAGGTCTGCCGACAGAGGGGTTCCAACCCACTATCTCCCGTATGCAGGCTCACAGCTGCGCGGCTCTAACAGCACGGCCAACCAGCTCAGTAAAACTGTAAGACTGTAAGATTATTCGTGGTTAAAATTCACGATATCAATAGATAAGTTCTTGTAACTTACAAGCCTCTTTGTGTATTCTGTATGGAACAGGTTTTATTTATAACTCCTGGAAAAGAAACCTTATCCCCGAAACATTTTGGAAATTCAACTTCATGTAAGAGTCCATGTGACGCTCCACAAATGGCTAAACATTTCGTGAAAAGGATTTCAAAAGATAGCAATTCTCATTCGAAGGTAGTGGGCTGTCTATCGTTCGTGATACCAATCGTGGAATATGGAGAAGCCGTACGGGACACGTACCAAACAGACTCCATCTATGAACTAGAGATGGTACACTCCTGTCAATAACCATGATACAAAAAGAAGAAAAAGAAAGTTACGTCACATGCCATGTAAGTCAGAGCAGGAATGCTGTAAAACAAACACATTTTAAAGCACTGCGACCCGAACTCTTGACATCACAGCCAAGCGGCAGAATTTACGATTTAGCATGCACGGCTACCATCTTGGAGAGACTACACAAAACTATTACACGACCACCGAACAAAATATAGTGCATACTTCACGAAATTACGACTAGTGCAGCCATTTGACGGATATATTATGTCCTCGATATTTCCAATTTAGAGTATCCCATTCAGATTCCATATCCCACAATAAAACCGATGAATGACCACGGCAAAATTTAGATTTCCTCTTTAAATACCAATGTAATGTATTGGCTTAAGGACGATCACTGTCTACAATAAATGCTGTAACCATTTTATGACCTATTATACGATCAGAGAGAAAACACTGCAACGTCAGCAAATCTGGTGTTACTTTAAAAACGTACCAATAGATCTGCTATGGCCGTTTAAGGACAACAAAGTTGAACGTAACTCGGCAAGGTTATCCTCACTGCACGTATTGCAAGCAAGCATACCTTCCAGGGGAAGCTCACATTCTGCGTTGCTTCTTTTTTTTCTCCTTTCTTTCGGCCCATTTTTACCCTTCTCTGCCTTCACACACTGCCAGTGTCTTTTCATTGTTTCTCTATTCCTTTCTTGTGTTCTGTTGTATACGCGTTTCTCACTAGTGTTTTTCCAGGCTTCTGGAAACCAGGGAACGTTTGGACAGGTAGTCGAAATCGATTTCTGTCCATGATGTAATCTTCCGGAACCTCCATCTTTGTAAAGTCCAACCTTAACATTTTAGCTCTGTCTTCATCTTCCTGAAGAATTCAAAGATTCTCTTCGTTTGTCTGTTACTGTCCACCCTCAACAAGTGTCCATAGAACTGTAACCTTCTCTTCATCTTCAATTCAACCACTCCTCCCGTTCTTTGATACAATTCCATGTTAGATTTGAGTCTCGTCATTCCAATTATTCTCCTTATTATTATTATTATTATTATTATTATTATTATTATTATTATTATTATTATTATTATTATTATTACTAAAAGTTTGCAAACCGAACGAGATTGCTGCGCGGTTGGGGATGCGCAGCCGTGTGCTTACATTCGTGAGATAGTGGGTTCGACCCCCCACTTTCGACAGCGCTGTAGACGGCTTTCCGTGGTTTCCCATTTCCACATCAGTCAAATGCTGGGGCTGTATCTTAAATAAGGCCACGGTCGCTTCCTTCCCACTTCTCGCCCTTTCCTGTCCTTCGTCGCCATAAGACATTTATATGTCGATGCGAGGTAAAGCCAAATGTAACACACAAACAAACAAAAAAGAAAAAACACAAAAGTTCGAACACATTCTGCAAGGAGCAATGTCAAATGTTAACATCCTTCTACCTTCAGAGCATGGGATGGAGGTTGGGGGGATGAGAAGTTCAACCACGTGAGTCCTCTGCCCTATAATCTATGTGCTATGGATGTGAAAGTAGGATACCTTTTTAAAATACAGTTAAACTGCGTTGAAGGTCACTGCCAGCAATTAAAGGAATACTTCAGAGTAAAAAGGGCAGAAGCGTCAAACGAACATCAGTATTTCTGACGTTAGCCTTGAAGTTACGGTTATCAAACGTAAACTTCATTGGCCGGCTACGTCGCCCGCATGCCTAACACACGCCTTACAAAGCAAATGACGCATTCTCAATTGAAGGGTGGAAAATGTCATCAGGGAGGGCAGCAACATGGGTACAGAAGCATTTTTAAGTCTAATTAGGAGAGATGGCAAACTGACATTGGGTGTAGTGTCTGATCGGCCGAAGTGGCGACATACTGTTCATTAGGGCCTAAAACAACCTGAACAGAGAGGAAGGCACATGTTTTCAATATTCTTCTTCTTCTACTTCTTCTACCATATCCTCACTGGATGACGACTGTCATCAGGACGATCTCAGCAACTCAGAAAAGACTGAACTCATATCCTTCTCGTAGATTTCGTAGCCAAAATATTGTCTTCTTCCCCTGCTTCTCCTTCATTCAATTTTACCTTTTAGGATAAGCTGAACGAGTCTATATTTATTATCTGCAATGAGATGGAGAAAGTACTCAAGTTTCTTCTTTTTTGTTATTATCCGTGACCTCTAGTTCCTTGTGCAGGCGCTGGAGTACTTCAGTGTTACGCATTTTGCCAACCCATGATATTCCGAGAAAGCGTTGGTAGCACCACTAGCAGGCAGTGCATTAATACCGGGAGAGTCCGCTGCGCCTGACTTCTTCTGTGCTAGGCATCCCAACAAACGTCAGTGGTGTGATGGGCGATTCTCCTTTGCAGCATACCAAGCTATAGTCGCCTTCACGTGCGTCATCACAGCACGACTTTTGCACAAAAAAAGGAAGTATCCGACAGGTATTTACGCAATACATGAGGCTGTCATACGGTTATGCAAAAAAGTATTTAAGCTTTCGACTGGATATGGAATTAACGTTAAAAGCGGTGGCACACAGATAGAAACAGCCTAAATCTGATAAATAGGATCGTATAAATGAGCGAGTTAGTCCGATAAAACAATGTTCACCTGATTGTACTACAACAAGGACCTTTCGCAATTTTCATGTGCCAGCATTGCGACAAAGTTTGGTAGTTCTAGAACTGCTTTCTTGAATCAACTCAGAACTCCTAATCGGCGACACCGATAACCTCTGAGTGATGAATATACCCGGTGTATCAGAACTATACCGGCAAAAACAAATCAGCGATGCTCTTCGTATTATGTTAACTACGATGCTGCAATCGGATTGGCGGAGACAATTCTTGTTTTCGGGAAAATGAGGTTACTTTTTCAATTCCGGGGCGCGATTCAAATTGACCAACTCACCGTGTTTTCTATGCAAGAGCACAAGCCGCTGCTTCAAGGAACAGAAAGGGAGGGGGCGGATGTGGTGTATAATGGAGACAGAGACAAGTTTCCTCGTTCGACTCGCACATGACTGCCCCACTCTCCTACAGGCAATATCCACAGTTCGTTTATTAAACAGCCGTAACTACACACACAGTACAAGAACACACTGTAATTAAGACACACTTGTCAGTCAGGGAATGCACCAGATTGTTTCTCCTCTCATCTGTTCGCCGTAACGTTCTGTATTATTTAACATGCTCGAAGATGCAACGCTGCCGCTCCCCGATTATGTATTCCTTCATTCACAACATTGTAAATGGAATGAAATACTGAACGAAGGAAAGAATACGACCAATGACTTGATAACAGCAGATATTCAATGTACCGCTTCCTACTTCGATGCACAGTTCAAAACGGTGTAGTAGTGGCCATTGGTCTCTGTTGAGGATGTGTGGTGTGTCGCGCATCAACACCTCTGTCTCCCACTTCCCACTTCCCTTCCCTCCTCTGACGCGCAGCAAGTTCGTCAATTCCAATCGCGCACCCGGACGTAACAATTCTCGAAAGGAAAAATTTTCTCCGCCAATCCGACTGCATCATCGTTCTTAAGATAACACGAAGATCATCTCCGTTTCTTTTTTGTCGGTATTGTTCTAATACATGATGTATGTGATATCCTAAAACTTACACAAATGCAGAAAGGAGTAGTAGATAATATTTTATTAGCACGACGCGGCAATACTGAAACCCATCAAAACTTGGGTACAGAAACATCGCTCTGACTTGGTGTTAATGTTGAAGGGGTTCGTCAGCCAAGATGATACCTATACTGTCTCTTAATCAGATGTAATCGCCTTAATGACGTACATCAGACTGAACGTCATGCTCTGCATTAGTGGGAGCGGATCTGATGCTCAGAAGCAATAGTAGTGGCAGTAATGACGTCCAGATTCCCTCATCAGAGGGATCAAGATAAGGAACCATCCTCATGCTCGTCAAGGTTACAAAGGTGAACATCAAAGCAGAGGTTCTCCAGAAGATCAATAAGCTGCGTCTAAAGAGAACGTGTCGGTCATATTAGTGATACAGCTCGACAGCAGTTCTAATTAACTGAAGAATACGATGAACATCGACTATAATATTAATAATAACAATAATGTAACAATAATAAAACTCAATATTGCAACATATCTCAAGTGTCTAAATTAAAATACCTGGGAGAAGTCATCCAGCCTTCAGGTCTGAATCATGAAGTAAACTACAAAGAATATACAGACTCACTTGGAACAGATATAATAAAAATGTATATCCCCAAATGCAAAATTAATGCATTATAACACTGTAATCAAGCCCGCCGCACTACAGTACCGGTCAAACGTTTAAGAAATCACGAAATGTCATCTAGAACGTAAAATTGTGCCACTAGACTTCTCTAATTTTCTTTCTGAGCTCGCATATCTAATAGGATATATGTCGCCTGATTTCATTGAGTTAGTGCAAATACTGTGGAAGTTATGAATTTTTAACTCTTAGAAGGCCACACCAAAAAATCAAAAATTTTGGTAATATAATGTACTGAATACTCTAATTGGTTGCAAGTATCACCAACAAGAATTTTCTGTAGACTTAGAAGAAATATGTGGGGGCCATTTTAGTATAAATATAAAAATTCCAAAAATATGCGGCACCGGTTTTTTTGGCGTGTTTTATTTTTTTTGAACCAGGGCCAAAATTGTTGATTTTTCTTTGCATTTGTCATGTATGGCCCAAGGAGTCAGGAAGAGCTATCGGTGTCAAATTTATGTGCCCTGATAATTTCATTTGCACACTGCAGATGGCATCCAAGAAGACATTTTTGATGATCATAGCTCACACTGAGAGACCTATGACAAGAACAAGGAAAAATTGACTATTTTAGAGCTGGTTTGAAAAAAAACGCACAAAAATGGGTGCCGCATTTTTTCGAAATTTTTATATTTATACTAAAATGACCCCTAACTATAGCTAAGTCTCTACAAGCATCTTGGTGGTGATACTTGAAACCAGATAGAGTATATAGTACATAATATTTCCAAAAACGTTGACTTTCTGATGTGACCCTCCAACAGTTAAAATTGTATAACGTATACAAAACTTGGCGTAAATCACTTAAATCAGGCGATGTATATCATATTAGATGCAATAGCTCAGGAAAAAAAGATACAGAGGTCTAGTAGCAAAATTTTAGGTCCTAGACGGAACTTCATGATTTTTTAATGTAGTCCTAAACTTTTGACCGGTACTGTATACAAATCTGAAATACTGATCGAGAAAATCAAGAAAGAAAAATCTTTAGGAACATTTCTTTTTTGACCAGTCTCTACATGGGGAATCTGAATGATAAGGAAATCTCATGACCTGTACCAACACTCACAGAAAATCTCAGACACATTTAGGAACAGGCGTTTGAAATTTTACGGTAATATTCTCAGAATGGTCATCAGAGATTGACTCAAAGAGTTCTGAACCTTGCCCTATTAATGAAACTAAATAGCAACTGGCTGCTAGAAGTTGGTAAAGATCTTCAAGAAACAGGCATCACAGATGACATTGTGTTAGACAGATCTAAGTTCAGACAATTAGCCGACGATCAGCACTTTACACACCATCCATGCACTACCGTCAGCAACGACATCAGCTAAATAAGTTCAATCGCGCTCCTTAGTCGGACATAACGAAATAATAATAATAATAATAATAATAATAATAATAATAATAATATTTTTCATTTTATTTATCATATAGCCTTTGAAGCCGGGAGTGCCCAAGGACAGGTCCAGCTCGCCTGGCACCTACAGGTCTTTCCTAGTGACTCCCATGGGCGACCTGCGCGTCTGGGTGCCTGATGATGAAAATAATAATTTCGTGCGACTATTTCTAACAGGGTGCAGCCCTTGTAAGGCAGACCCTCCGATGAGGGTGGGCGGCATCTGCCATGTGTAGGTAACTGCGTGTTATTGTGGTGGAGGATAGTGTTATGTGTGGTGTGTGAGTTGCAGGGATGTTTGGGGACAGCAGAAATGTGCAGCCCCTGAGCCATTGGAATTAACTAATGAAGGTAAAAATCCCCGACCCGGCCTGGAATCGAACCCGGGACCCTCTGAACCGAAGGCCAGTACGCTGACCATTCAGCCAACGAGTCGACGATGATGATGATGATGATGACGATGATGATGATGATGACGATGGAGTGTGAAAAACCCGGTGTCAGCACATAACCTCGTTCCGTTGCCAAGGGATCCGCTCAAGTCTTATCGTCTCCATCCGACGGAAGAATCACGATATTTGTCACACACCAAATGTGTGACGAGCGATCTTTCAGATGCCATCATCGCACGATATGCATTGCGGAACGGACATTTTTGTCCTTACAAAAGATCGACTACCTAAGCTGGATATGAACCCACGGTCTTGAAATCCAGAGGACGACGCTCCACAGAGGGAGCTGGAACAAGAAACCTCTACCAACCGACCGCTGCCCAACCCGAGGGCCTACAGATTACGAGATGTCGTGTGGTCAGCACGACGAATCCTCTCAGCCGTTATTCTTGGTTTTCTAAACCGGGACCGCTATGAGATAGCTCCTCAATTCTAATCGCGTAGGCTGAGTGGACCTCGAACCAGCTCTCAGATACAGGTAAAAATCCCTGACCTGGCCAGAAATCGAACCAGAAGTGAAACGATCACAGTATATGAAAAAATAATTTTTCAATTTCAAACCCAGATCATGACAGCAAGTACAAAGAAAGCGTTCTAAAGTGCAGCAAACAAACGAAAAAATACCCAGTAAATTTTATGCTAACGATCGCTATAAAAAGAACGTGTGATCCCAACTCCTAAGAAAACTGCACAGAAAAAGAAAGGTCAACAAGCAAGGCAAGCAGAGAAGCCAACGTAAGAGATAAAAGTCGTGAAAGCATTACTAGTAGAGATAGACTCACATTACACTAGAAACTGACCTTAAGAGTTCCAGCGTGCATATTTCACGTCTACAGTCATTATACGGACCATAAAGTAGGCTAATCTCCATAAAATTCTATCGACCAGCCATTGAAGAGCACAAGCCTTATCGCTGACCTTATGACCTTTCACTACAGCGGCTGAGAGGCAGTACCCATAAGCTACTTGTCATCGATCCAACCCAATGAATCATTAACTTTTAAGGGACACGTTTATGAACAGTTTCGCATGCACTAAATGAGGTCTACATAGCATTTAATGACAGAGTCTAGTTGTTAAACGGCTTCAGTACCAGCCATTACTCAGGAGACCTCAAGTTCGAATGAAGTCATTAACAAAGGAATCGTCGCCTTCAGCATCGTTTTTCTGGAAAATTACGGCGACGATAACAGAATCTTGTCTGTTTGTCCACTTCAAGAGCTAGGCGGACACACTAAGGTAGAAAATTAGAAACACAGAAAACACAATGTGAAGCTGACTGTTCTCGACATATGTGCGAGAGCTATCCAAATGATGCTTGTTGTTTTAAGGGACCTAACACCTAGGTGATCGGCATTTAATAGTACAAAATGAGACAAAATGTAATGACAATTTAAAATTCCATAATTCATCCAGTAACCAGAATTCAAAACTTGATGATGACGAATGAACTGATGAATATGAATTTAAATTAATTAGGGATCCAACTCTCAAGAATGGAAGTTGAAAATAATTCCAAAATCAATCCAATGAATAAAATTCAAAAAGACGACGATGAACAATACGTATGACCTTAAAACAATTAATGGTTCTGACCCGCGATGCCCCACCTTCTCAGGAACTAAATGAAAACATGGTATATACTGACTAAGGGGCTGCTTCCAAAGCACAATTCTGAATCGATGATACTTGTTGCCTAAAGGAGTCAAAAATCCAGGTCAACGGTCCCTCATAGGGGTACTTGTCGCTAGTAAAGTAAAACCATGGTACTTCTCATGCAGCGGTACTAATCACAAGTAACGTAGACTCGCGGTGTCCCTCACATTGTGGTACTGCTCACCGACAACGCATGACCTATGGCGTTTCTCACATAATGGTGCCACTCATAGGGAACGCAAATCCACGGTGTTCCTCATATAGTGGTACGAATCACAGGGACCCGTACTATCCCGCAGTGTCCCTCACATGTCGGGCTGAGTGGCTCAGACGGTTCAGGCGCTGGTCTTCTGACCCCAACTTGGAAGGTTCGATTCTGGCTCTCAGTCCGGCGGTATTTGAAGGTGTTCAAATACGCCAGTCTCGTGTCGGTAGATTTGCTGGCACGTAAAAGAACTCCTGTTGGACTAAATACTGGCACCACGGCATCTCCGAAAGTCGTAAAAGTAGCCAGTGGGACGTAAAGCAAATAATAATAATAATAATAATAATAATAATAATAATAATAATAATAATAATAATAATAATAATAATAATAATAATTATAATAATATAATAATTAATATAAATTAATTAATATAATATAATAATATAATAATTATAATAATAATAATAATAATTATTATTATTATTATTATTACTATTATTATTATTATTATTATTATTATTATTATTTTCCTCACATAGTGGATACTAATCACAGACAACGCCCAGACCCGTGGTGCGCCCCAGCCATAAGGGCGGATACCATACACGAGTACTGTAAACCCATAGTGATCCACCCACTGACCCATGGTATTCCTCACGTAGTGGTAGCAATCGCAAGAAAAGTCGACTCACGGTGTTCCTCGCATGATGGTAATAATCACAGGTAATCCTCATGGTTTAAAATTCAGCATCACTTGGTCGCCACTTTTTGTCGCCTATTACTATGAGCAGGGGATACCGCGGGTGTATTCTTCGTTAGCATCCCCCACCTACATGGGGTTGTGTGTTTGGTCCACGGGAGCTATTTTATTTAAGCGCTATGCAGTCCTTAGCTCGCAACGGCTTGTTACATTAGCTTTCATGACTGCGTTTTGAAGTCCAGAATCTAGAAAATTCTGTATATGCAAACCAAACCCAAACCCCATGGCAAAACAGCTCCGAAGGGCCATGGCCGAACAAGCAACTGCTGCTCAGCCCGAAGGTCTGCAGATTACGAAGTGTCGTGTGGTCAGCACGACGAATCATCACGGCCGTTACTCTTTGCTTTCTAGACCGGTGCCGCTATCTCACGGTCAGATAGCTCCTGAATTGTAATCACGTAGTAGGCTGAGGGGACCTCGAACCAGCCCTCAGATCCAGATAAAAATGCCTAGTCTGGGCACGAATCAAAACCGGGGCCTCCGGGTAAGAGGCAGGCACGCTACCCCTACACCACAGGGCCAGCCAAGTACTGTATATACCTAAACATAATTTGATACGTAGCGGCTTTTTCTTTCTTTCTTTCTTTCTTTCTTTCTTTACAAATCTGTTTGTCCTCCAGGGTTGGTTTTTTCCGTCGGGCTCAGCGAGGGATCCAACCTCTACAGCCTCAAGGGCAGTGACCTGGAGCATGAGACTTTGCGTCGGGGGATACAGCTGGGGCGGAGGGCCAGCGACAGCGACGGGATACAGATGCCACGTCAGGAAATCGGCGGACTCTGACGGGTTCCTTCAACTTGGGAAACAGGTCGAAATCACTGGGACTCAGGCCTGGTCAGTTCGAAGGTTGTTCAAAGACCTCATTCCGACCTGCACGAAACGCCTTGACTCATCGTGCAACGTCGTATTTGGTAGCGCATTCACGCCACGGTAAATCTACCGACACGACGCTGACGTATTTGAGCATTTTCAAATACCACCGGAGTGAGCCATGATCGACCCTGCCAAGTTGGGGTCACAAGGCCAGCTTTCGGTCCAGAGCTCTCCTTCTCCAGCCCTGGATCCCTAACTCGAGACCTTGTCCTTGGTCTCCCCCGTCGGTGTTGGTCTATTTTTGCCCTCTTTATTTACAGCCCTCGCATTTTGCAAGACGCTTTTGAAGTTTGCAAACCCCCACAAAACTCAATTCGTGACTGTAAAAATGTACGAACGGAGGGATAAGAGTGTGGAATATGCCCTTGCGTTCAGGACTACGATTTATACCAGGGGTTTCCAAATGGCGGCCCGCCATATAATGCGCCCGCGAGAGTATTTTAATAAATAATGTTAAGAATAGTTACAAAATAATTATTATAGCTCGTTCAAAAATGTATTAATTTTTATACCCGTCAAAAGACCCAAGTCTGAAACGTTTTAATTGTTTTCGTCTTTTAAAATATTCACTTGATCTGAATAGATTAATTTTGATTTAAAAAAATTAAAATCTAAATTTCAAATATGTATTTAGTCTTCAGCCCGAAGGCCGGTTGGATCCTCAACAGTTCCGCCATCAGCTGTCACAGATGGCCTAGGCATCACTGAAGAGGCGTACTAGGGAAATGAGGAGTGAGGTAGTTTCCCGTTGCTTTCCTCACCGAGTCAGAAGTTGTTATTACACATCAGTCTGCCAAGCCCACTGAAACGCATGCACCAACCGACCCTATGAGCAATATTTTCACACCATTCATAGCAGGGACTGGCTGCAGAAGGAATGGAATTACTAGCATCGCTCATACCTCAGCCACTTTCATTTTGTCAAAGCCAAGGATAAAGCTGAGACAGATCAATGAAAGTAACAAAATTGCTCTATCGCATACCAGAAGACATAGTGCACTGTAAACACTAGGTCCTGCCAGCAAAGGCACAAAAAATTTCAAATAATCATTGGTTTTTTACGTCCCAATAACTACTCTTGATGGTTTTCGGAGACGCCGAGGTTCCGAAATTTTGTCGCGCAGACTTCTTTTACGTGCCAGTAAATCTAACGAAACGAGACTGGAGTATTTGAGCACCTTCGGAACGATCTATCATCGAACCTGCCAAGACCAAGAAGGCCAGAGCCTGAACCATCTGAGCCACTCAGCCAGGCTCCAAATTTCACTCTTTTATGCAATTGTAAATATTTTACCGAAGTAATTAGAATTATAAAACCTGTATTTCAATTGAATTATGAATATTATTTCGTAATGGTACATTTGTAAGCCTACTGTATTCAGTATGTTACGAAAATTGGCCTACTATTCAAGTGCGGCCCGCGAACATGACTAAAGTTTCCAATATGGCCCTTACAAATTGGAAATACCCGATTTATACAGTGGGTTTCCAACCCACCGTCTTCCGAATGCAAGCTTTCAATCACATGAGTAACCACTTGTTCAGTGAACCAGCAAGTCGACTGGAGAGGGTGGGGACTACCATGACATTTTTTGAATGTGTGTTACTCTGAATTCTTAAGAAAACTTTCTACACATAGTTACCAAGAACCAATAACCAATGCAAATATGTGGTCTAGATTTCTGCCTCAAGTTTTCTTACCGATCTGTTTAACTTACGAGTTCCGTTGTTTCAATTATTTAACCAACCGTAGAGATGCAGCAGATTCAAGATTGTCATACAAAAGAAAGTCCCTGTCTTCAAGTACGAAGTCTTAACTTATTTGATGAAACAATAAAAATCTTCAGGAAGAATTGCCTCATTCTTGCCCAAAACTCTATTAGAACTTATTTTAAATTTCAGCTTTCGAACTTTTATTTCTCCTTCTATAAAATTAAATCTTCATTAAAAACTCTATTCATTTTTAAAAGATATATTATGAGCTCCAGAATCAGAAATTGGATGTTTCTGCAAGGCTTGGCAGTTGTCGCAAAAGTTTTCTTCTCCTCTTTCTTGTTTCTCAGTGTTCAGAAAACTCAATACCACGAACTTCTCTTGGCAGAAGTCGCTCCGCCAAGAATAAGGAAAGGTAAAAGGTGATCCTGATATAGACATCACATCATTAACTGGCTTATTCTTGAGATGGTCTTATGCCTAAACTACCAGAGAAAGATTAGTGATGAATAAATACGTTCTAAAGAAGCTGATAATTCAGCAAGCAACACAGAAATTATTGAAGATTCAATTTGCGAAGGCTATAATTATGCCACCAATAATTAATTCTCATCTTCAGAGACATTATGTTATCATTGATGGCTTCACGGCCGTACATGTAGCCATGACATGGGCTTTTGGGCTTATGGCATGTAAAGAAAACAAGGCGAAACTCTTGACGTTTCGCAGAGAACATGGAAGGAAATCTCGACTGTTCACCGGGAAGACTTCTACAATTCTGTAAATGCAGCAAGTTTTCTGCTTTAGTGATTTGCGAGATTTCCTTTTTTTGCTATTGGGTTTGCGTCGCACCGACACAGATAGGTTTTATGGCGACGATGGGATAGGAAACCCTAGGAATTGGAAGGAAGCGGCCGTGGCCTTAATTAAGGTACAGCCCCAGCATTTGCCTGGTGTGAAAATGAGAAACCACGGTAAACCATCTTCACGGCTATCGACAGTGGGATTCGAACCCACTATCTCGAGATTTGTTTAATGTGGGGAAGTAGTCAAGAAGTTAATATAAAGAACCACCTAATCTATACTTTATTTTATGCCTTATGCAAAATAGAATATATATTAACACTTACAGGACATGTTTCGACCACTTAGTGGTCATCATCAGTTGTATAAAGAATAAACTAATATGAAAAAGCATTAGGACAATAAGCACAAGTAATAATACGTAATACATAAACAAGTTAATATATATTCTATTTTGCATAAGGCATAAAATAAAGTACCGATTAGGTGGTTCTTTATATTATCTTCTTGATTATACTCATCAATACGGTCATGAAATGGACAACTTGTAATGTGGGGAATTAGGTTAAATGTAATAAATACTCCAATATTTCCAAAACATGTTAATAAATAACGGAATTCTTAACAGAGTTCATACGATATTCTATGCAGTATTTTTTATAATTTTCAAGAAATAAAGGTCCTATCTTTAATAATTCATTCACAATATTTCTGTAAGAGCTACACATTAACGATTAAATGTAACAAAACCTCTGAATAGAGGAAGCCGATATTATTCAGAAAAAAATATCTCAAACCACTTTATTTTGCAAATATACGAAAACCTACAACCTGTTTTCCAGTCTTTGACCGGGTCAGGGATGTAATGAACGTAATGTAATGAACCATATATATAGGCTATTATTAAAATGGGTCACCACTCCCAAACTGGTTTATTAATGACTGATAAATGCTATGAAATGAGAATGGGGAGTGTTGTTGGGATGAAAGATGACAGGGAAAATAGGTGTACCCGGAGAAAAACCTGTCCCGCCTCCGCTTTGTCCAACACAAATGTCACATGGTGTGACCGTGATTTGAACCACGGTATCCAGCGGTGAGAGGCCGACGCACTGCCGTCTGAGCCACAGAGGCTCTTGCAAACATATATCACCTTATAATTTAATAACAAACTTTTGCTGTCCGATTTTATATGGAATGCCCCGTTCGCGCGGCATTTCTTTCATCATGTGCTATTTCATCAAGCATGCCAAACTAGGATGGTGACATCCTCAAACTAGAAGTTACTATATCGATTAATTTACCTTTGAAAGATGCATGAAACATGAATGATGACATGCAAGATTTTATTTAGTAACTGACTGGAACTAATTTTTTCCCTAGACTAACAATTTTCTGATAAAATAATGCATGCCATTATTTCGTAAGATATATTTTTAAACTCAAACTCTTAGACAAAAAAGGAACCGTAAAAAATGAAACAATCCAACCTGGACAGAGACTGGAAAGAACGATAATCTGCTTCAACGCCTGGGATTCAATACGTACCTGAAACAAGAGAGAAAACGCAAATTAATTTTAGAACCTTGTTTCCTTACCCTTTAAACTGTGAACAATGGATAATTCTACATATTATTAAATAAACGCACAAGTTATTTGGAAAACGGTTACACATGGAGAGCAAGAGGTGGAAAAATTCAGTAGACTTGATGATGATAATAACAGTAACTGTTACCATTATTACCGCAGAGCAGAGAGGGGTGAATGGCTCGACAAAGAATCTTCCTCTTACAATCCCATGAGCTCGTAAGCTCAAAGTTTACTTTTAGAATACTAGTTAAATATAACTCACGTTTTAAGTGGAACAGTTAACACCATTAACCTTCATGTCTTCAGAATTGTACAGAATTTAACAAATTTGGGAATTCAGATATTTGGAAAATGCAGCCTTGGCTCCCAGTAAGTTTTACAATACACTGGTTTCGAAATTTGGAGGTTCAATTTACCTTAGTTTAAAAGGTGCCCTTTGTGGGCTATCAATTTTCGCACGTGTCCACATCAGTCAGGTCCACACTTGAAGCACAGTAGTGAACTTCTGCACAAATTTACCCCTAAACACCTTACT
The DNA here is from genome assembly GCF_040414725.1 of Anabrus simplex. Taxonomy (NCBI): domain Eukaryota; kingdom Metazoa; phylum Arthropoda; class Insecta; order Orthoptera; family Tettigoniidae; genus Anabrus; species Anabrus simplex. The sequence continues at coordinate 1,776,317,970 of NC_090265.1, read as the reverse complement.
AGCTATGCTATCCTCGATAAGAATATAAACTTTCAGAGGCATAAGGCCCACACTACGCGGCCATAAAAAGAGAAAGTTATATTTACCAGACCGAAATTTAAAAACGAGAAAGAATTGGAGGCGGAAACACACCCACACCAAAATTATCTTAAAATTGAAGACCTAAGTATGACACAGAGGCTACGCCCATGCTACCGGGGAAGTAAGTAAGAGAAATATTTTAAGCCCAAGGCAAGTAGTAACTTTAGAGGGTAAGAAAACTTAGTCGCCCCACATTAATTTATAGGAAAGCTTACGAGGGTAACCACTCGTGCTCCCTACATTTCAGCTATTTTCCATGAGGGAAAGAAAATATAGCAATTAAATGCAAAGGGGAACGTAAAAATCTTCCCTAGCTTCACGTGCAGTAGATTCACTTAGATAAAACTGACTGCCGTACCTGGTTTATAAAGATCACATGGTGCTGCAAACCCCACCTCTCATCTCGCAAAGGCAATTTGCTCTACCCTCCGTCACGTAGAAAACACAATAAGGCTTTAGATTAGATTAGACATCTTATGCTCAAAAATTCACCTCTTATATAGTGGTTCGCCAGAATAACCTAAATTATTTTGGTAAGCACCGTTTAGATTGGCCCACGGGATTTTAATATCACAATTACGATCGGTAAATCAACTTAATAACAAGCCCTTTGATATGCTGATATTATGGACGTCTAGTCCTAGCAGGAAAACCTTCTATGTCTTCACTTTTTACTAGAGATGGACGCACAGTTAGAGAGGGCGCTAATTTGACTTGACGGTGGAGCCTTAATCTATTAGACTATTTAAAATAGTTTATGTTGGTTGGACCCATAAAAAAGTCAATGTATGCTACTCTTGCCACATAACGGAAGAACGGGCTAGAAAGTACCTCCTAATAACGAAATCAATTTACATTCTGACCTATTAACGCCTAACACCTAACATTCCGAGGTCTAGTCACATAGACTGAGTAAACCTCGATCCAGTCCTCAGATACACATAAAAAATTCCTGACCTGGCCGGAAAATGAACCCGGTGCCTCCGGGTAAGAGACAGGCACGCTACCCCTACACTCCGGGACCAGCCATCATACATTTAAAAACTGCCTAAATATTAACAGCGAGTTGCGAATGGAATATTTTGTATTGATCCCGCTCTTTTTGCACCCAATCTTGGTTCCTAATAATTAGAAATACACACAGAGTATAAGCAACATGACCTCACACGGTATCAGATTGTCTTCACATAAATGTAGTATAGGAGGCTCTTGCCTACAACCATCAGTCACGTAAGCAGGACTATATTATATAACCAAATTACATGAGCTGCTTGCATGATCACAGTGAACCTCATGCACGCACTAGTGTGGTCTCCATATCCAATTTCAAGTTACTCCTTTAACATCTTCAGGCAATTCGACAGGATATAAACTTCGAAACTGGTGCGAAGTCTCAGACTTTCTTTTTCACAAAACCTATTGACAGTATATTAATGTAAGGTTAGTTTAGCACGTGCCCATTTTATTGACATATGTAGATCAGGTCGCAAAAGTTCCACTAATGCTGAAATCTGTCGAAGTTAATGGCACGTGATATGCTTTTATAATCCCCACATTGTCGCGATTGCAACGAAAGCTTAATATCGCTGTTAATCTTCGACAGGGTGAACTGGCCAAGCGGTGCGGGTCGTGTACCTGGAAGCAATTTGAGAGATGGTGGCTTCAAAATGAAATCAGCACCTTCCATTTTATCCTCAAACACAGCTATATTAAAAAAAACACTCTAATGCCGACCAGTCATCAATTAAGCGGCAAACGCATTAGTGCACTGCCAGTCATCTTTTAGCTGCCGGTTTAAGTATCCTTTCGTCTTTCTTTCTTTCTTAATCCGTTTACCCTCCAGGGTTGGCTTTTCCCTCGGACTCAGCCAGATGGGAAAACGCAAGCATTGGGAAAGGAAGCTATTAAAAATTCAGTGAAGCACAAGATAATGGGTTACAAATGTGTAAGTAAAGCGTTTAAATCGAGCAACCCTGAGGCTATATTAAAAGGAATACCCAGAAAACATTTTTCGTAAATGGCCTTCAAGTAATTCATTATGGGGAAAGTGCTTTATAAGGTTAGAAAGGAAAAATATATTAAAATTAATTGTAATTTTCATAAAGATGGGGGACGAAATTACGAACACATTTTTGGTAGTTTAGTTTTTGTAGTGTTTTATGTTTATGTCAAATAATGATTACCTTATGTTATAAAAGTTTCTATGTAACTTTAGTGGAGAGTATATTACGTCATTTATATACCAATTTCTAGCCTTGTCCATAATATTCCTGAATTTCTACGTGTCCAGATCTGCTAAAGGGACAAAATATGGGCCCACTACCTTATATGTAACTCTTAACTTGACCCAACAGATAGTATGCGTTAAGACGTAGTACTACAAGGCAGTGTAAATGATGTAATTGTGAGACACTAGGAATTGCTAATATCCACTCTCAGACCATGTTTACCTCTTCTGGTTGAGAAAATTACGTACATCAGAAATCCTTTCTTTGAAACAGAACTAAAACTGCTCTCCCTTGAGAAGATCAACTAGCCGAAGTTGCTTGGCAGAAAGAAAGTAAAAAATACATTGAAGTATGACATGGGTGGAGAATCAGATGGAGTGGCACTTTAAACCCCGCGATGTTGTATGGATTTATCACAACGTCCTCGATCGACTTTTCGGTCCACAACATCCCCTGGCCTATACCATACCATTTCTAGAAAGGAAATACTGAGTTTGACGACACACCTTTGTGAGTGCACCTTTTCTGCTCTCACACAAATGAAAACGATGTACAGAAACAGAGCTAATAAAGAGACTTATCTTCGATTCGAGGGACTACGCTTGTAAAGGGCTTGGTCTTTTGAAAATAGTACCATCCGTCCCACTGATCCAACAAGCGTAACAAGTGAACTTCCATGTAAGTTTCCAGATCCAGACGGTCGTAATTATAAGCCAAGTGTCACAAAGTTTTATCATTTCTGTGCATGTATAAAGAATCTTTATGTAAATAAAGTGAAATTAAACATTCAAAGAAAGTATATATTAGTCCTTAAATATACGAATAAAATCAAGCATGATATCCTTACAAAATTCTGTTTTTGTCTAATGAATGTGTTCAGTGGCTAAGGGGTCCTCAGAGACAAGAAAAGTTAGGGAAATTCTGAACTAGATAATCATGAAGATGTTCCTCAGAATTGAAAAAGTAAGGCATGCTACAATTTAGCTATAAAAGTGTGCATATAGCAGGAGTATTTCTTAAACCTACCGTGTGCATTATTTTGAACAATGACCAGGTCTCCAATCCTATCCAAGCAGGGCGAAGGAAATAAAAGAGCGTGTATCTTGTCATTAACTAAGTGCACTCTCCAATGAACGACGGCGGGGTGTTACAGGGGGCTCTAGACCAGGTATGTGTTAGGGCGGCACTACACTAATGAAGAAAGGTCTTCACTTTGTTTTCCTCCACTTGGAAACCGCTGCTAACAAAAAAAAAATCTCAGTCGATAGAAAAAAAGGACACAATTAAGTGGACAAGACGGGATAACCTCGGGAAATAACAACGCTGATTTTATAACGCCACTTAAATTGCGGCAAGCTGGGCTGAATGGGTCAGACGGTTAAGGAGCTGATTTTCCGAGCCCAAGTTGGCAGGTTCGATCCTGGGCCAGGCCGGTGATCTGAATGTTCTCATGTGCGTCCGCCCCGTGTTGCTAAATTTACGGGTACGTAAGGGAACTCTCGCGGGTAAAATTCGGCATGTCGGCGTCTCCAAAACCCGCAAAAGTAATTAGTGGGAAATAAAGCCAATAACATTATTAACTATTAAATTGCGGTGTAGTGGTTAGTGTGATTGGCTGCCATCCCCGGAGTCAGGGCTTCGATTCCCGGCTCTGCCACGAAATTTGAAAAGTGGTACGGAGTCCACTCAGCTCCGGGAGGTCACCTCAGCCACCCTTGAAGTGGTTTTCTGTGGTTTTCCACATATCCTCCATGCAAATGCCGCGATGGTACCTGACTGAAAGGATACGGTCGCTTCTTTCATTTTCCCTTGCCTATCCGTTCCGATCTTACCGTTCCCTCACAATGCCCTTGTACAGCACAGCAGGTGAGGCTTCCTGCAAGAGGTACAGGTCCTCCTGCCTAGTTGTATCCCCGACCTAAAAGTCTCACGTTCTAAGGCACTGCCCTTGAGGCGGTAGAGGTGGGATCTGTCGCAGAGTCCGAGGAGAAAACCAAACCTGGAGGGTAAACGGATTAAGAATATAAGAAAGAAAGAAAGAAAGAAAGAAAGAAAGAAAGAAGAGACTTCAAGAGACTACGTAGTGTCATAATTTTCCTTAAAATATGTCGTATAACATGTTTTTAATCTACTAGGACACGTCTCTCGCATTTAAACACCCTTACATTACGGCTGTCGATAGAGCAACGTGTGCATAGTGGGTGAGCGCCTCAAGCGACTACGCTACGAAGCCCATCATTCAAATGGCAGGTATTTTATTTGTCAACACATAACGTACACCAGGAAAGTAGAGTGGAAAATGTACTGAAGGTTAGTCCCACTCCCACCGTGTCGGGAGACGCCGAGGTGCGGGAATTTTGTCCCGCAGGAATTCTTTTACGTGCCAGTAAATCTACGGTCACGAGGCTGACGTATTTTGAGCGCCATGAAATACCACCAGACTGAGCCAAGATCGAACCTGCCAAGTTGGGGTCAGAATAACTGCGCCTGAACCGTCTGAGCCACTCAGCCAGACGTGATTTTTGTTGTTTAAAGGGACCTAACATCTAACGTCATCGACCCCTAATGGTACGAGATGGAACGAAATGACATAATAATTACAATTTTAAAATGCATCCAATGACTAGAATTTAAAACAAATTATGATGAACAATTATTATTAAATTAAAATAATCAGTGGATCAAATTCGCAATGCCTTTATTTCTGATAAAATAATAGAGAAAAAATTGCTCGGGTTAGAATAAGGCAATGCCTTGAAGTGCAGTGGTATACAGAGTGTCCCAAAATCACCGACAACGCTTTGTAGTTGCAAACAGTCTGTTTTCAAGAAGGACGCTGTAGCGCATCGAAGTGTGCGTTCCGCAAGTCGTCAATAAACCCAACATGAGTACCACATCGGGCTCATTACAAACGGGGTTCTAACTGTGTACCTCCTACGTCATTGCAAAGCCGACATCGGCTGTGCTGAGCCTCACGCTCGAGACCCGATACGTGCGGTTGCCTTTAAACTTGTCAATCGCTTTGTGGACTCGAGCAATAAGGTCCTGCGCTGACGTTCCAGGAGTGTCATACAGCATACTCTTCATACTACCTACGTGGAACTGTCCGGCTTCCCTTAGTCGTCTCTCGATGGCCACGAACGTAGAATGATATGGGATACGTCCGCATACAATCTTGCAGCAGCTCTACCATTGCAATCTGCTTTGCCGTATGCAAGCACCATGTCGGTCATTTCCGCTCGCACCTGTCGTACTGCTGCACTAGCAGACTACAGTACACAAGTAACGGAGTAGGATGCGCACCAAGGACTATGTGGAGGAATGTAGCGCATGCGCAGGAATCTTATTAGACTGAAGTCATCCATCCACGGTACAAAGATGGCTAAAGGGCCACATATTAAGACATCAAATCGGAACAAATTGTCACAACTGTTCTCAGACGTCGACACTCTCCAGTGCCCAAACCGCGCATTTTCGCACAGGGGCTCCTTCTTGAAAACCGATCAGTCCGGCATCCCACACAACATACTAAGCCATGTCGGTGCTTTTCGGGGACATTCTGTATATCATTTAAGTTAGTAGTTAAAATAACACATTAAAATACAAAAAGACAAACTAAAATAGAGTCAAGGAAATAAAATCTAATAGAAAATGTACATTTATGCACGATAAAAAAAGACACCATCCCTCATCAAACGGATGACAAGGTCTGTTGACTGTTCGTCATTTCGTAAGATGAGGAAGGTGGTACTGGGGAGTTTTAGACTACGACGCAGATCAGGTCGTAAGTACACACCAGGGGCTTCTCCCTTCAATAAATAGGAGTGCACTGTTATGCCGTGACCTATCCGAAGACGACGTAATACCACTGCTTGCCTCCGAGAATCCCGAAGCGAAGTCTTCAATACCCTCGTAGTTCCTTTTATCGCTCTCAGCTTATTTGGGAAAGGGGTGACAATTAAAAATGTGTTCATGGTGATAAAGCAGTTACTGTATATAATAATGTTTAATAAGCGAAAACAAGGCTGGGGCAGTTGGATTTTTGAAGGGCGGGAAAAAGTCCATTTGATACTCCATGTCGATGTCGGCATGTAAAAGATCTCTGGTGACACATTTGTGTTTACCCGGAAAATTCCTTTCAAAAACTCAGCCATAGACACCCAAGAGCGATTCGGTTTACTCCGCTATCCTCCCAACAGTCTCGCACATATGGATTTGATACTGTTTTACGGCAGGATGCCCTTCCTGACGCCGAAGCTATGTGAAGGAATGTATTCACTACTGCGTGCTCCTATGGTGGTGTGTTGGAACAAACACAAACACCCAGTCTCAGAGTCCGACGAAATACGTATATGCAGTTAAAATCCCCACCCCGCCGGGAATCGAACCCGGGCCTCCGTGGGTGGCAGCTACTCACACCAACCGCTACACCACAGAGGAGATTATTATTATTATTATTATTATTATTATTATTATTATTATTATTATTCCCTGGTGTGCACGGGGGGAGGGGGATTGAACAGACTCCTTGGCTGAATAGTCAGTGTTCAGGCAATCGGTTTAGAGGATCTCGGGTTCGATTCCCAGTCGGGTCGAGATTTTAATCGCGTCTGATGAATAATTCTGGCTCGGGGACTGAATATTTGTGTTTGTCCCAACACATCCTTCTTCGTGGAATGGGATTTTATCTGAATTTCTGTTAAGACCTAAAGGGTTATTTGATCCACAAGACATTAACTACTTCAGAAATACGCAATAGCGATGTAATCGCTCCACATAGGGTTGGCGTCAAGAAGGGTATCAGCAGAAGCGGAAGAAGAGGAACAAGAAGTCTCCGGGCGGCGTGATTACCTCAGTGGCAGCTGCTGGGTTCTCACCCGGAAGTTTGAGTTCGAATCCCGATTGAGATTTTCATCTCAAAAATAGCGTGGTGTCAGGAAGGGCATCCGGCATTAAACCCCCGGCTAAAACTAAAATGAAACTGGGTGGTTTCAGCGAAACTGGGAATAAGTGAAGAAAGAAAGAAAGAAAGAAAGAAAGAAAGAAAGAAGGAAATAAATTATCGTAGTCTCCTCCTAGTGTTGACGTCTGGAAAAGCATCCGGCCTTGACCTAAATCCCTTGAAATTGGCGACCTAAATAAATAGGTAAAACGCACTGGAATAATAATAATAATAATAATAATAATAATAATAATAATAATAATAATAATAATGAGAAGAAGAAGAACTACACTCGTGTCCGCCTCTCGGCGGAGAAGCCCAAATAGGATTTTAATCTCTAATTGCGAATTTCAAGGAGTGCAAGTGTCCACACGCACTTCATTTTGATTTTTAGGCCAGTAAAGTTAACCTGTTGTTTTTTCTCACAACGGCCCCGTAGTTTGGGAATTCGGTACCCCTGTGAAATTCTATTTCATTATGTGTAAATATGTTAGACTGTTGAAGATCTAAGACAGTAAATACTGTTTGAATTGTAAATGATAATTTTAAGCACATTCCAGCCCTCCTGCCATTCTTAAATTTCTTGCAGTACCGAGAATCGAACCCGCGCCCCCAGGCCAGAAGCTAATAGTGCTAACCGTCACGCTACAGAGACGGTCATAATAATAATATAGCGTCTAAAGAGACATCGAACTCCCGGAATTCTGTCCTCAAAATGGGTTCTCCTTGACGTCCAAATAAATCGTCTGAGAAATACCTCTCACGTCTAAGTACTCTTAAATAATATCTGAATCGAGCACACAAGGTAAGCATCCAATCAACAATATTACACAATCAGTTGGGGCGTGTCTTGTCACGTCAGACCACGCGGACTGTCTTATAGAACATGCATATCGATTTGGTCGAATACAATTTATTGAGAACGTTAACAGGTTGGAACGCCCTCCTTGGGATTACGAGGAGGAAGATGATTTAGAAGGAAAACAGATTTCATTTCTTGGGTAGTCATTAGCTCAATAGGATTGCATGCATTTTCACGTCGAGGGCTGGAGAGTGATCCAAATACCATGGCGTAATCTATCCTACTAAGTAAACGACCGTTCACCTTCACTTTTTATCTGGCGTGTTTTATAACCTGCGTGTTATTGGATTGAACTCTTTAGCTTTGTTATATTTATCACTCCTCACCATCGACTCCCATTATATTTCGTGTTATCATTTCGATTAAAGAAATATCTTCTAGCCAACACTTCCCCATCGAATTACGAGGGCGAGAGAATTTTAAACCATAAAAGTGTAATAACAATTCCCAATGCCACGCCACAGTTCTGTCTATTGGTAGTACTGTAGCAAAGGCTACAACGAATATCCTACAAGTGGCAGCACTGTTCACACAACCAAAACACCATCAAAATGCCTGTGTAAAACAATGACCATCCCAATTCAGACATGCATGAAAGAAACGAGCAGTGAAGGTGTGAAACCTATTGAAATTCATCAACGAATGGCGATTAAGAATAAGCGTAAGCGTACTGGCATTCTGTTCAGAGAGCTTCAGGTTCGATCTCCGGACGAACCGCGGATTTTACATGTGTATGGCTAATTCCTCAGGTTCGGAGAATGTCCGTTCTTGCCTTCATACACAGCTCGTCATGAAAAATCTGGCCTTAAAACTTGGCCGAATTCAGACGACGTGTCGACCCCAATAAATTGGGAGAAAGGCCAGGAAAAAGACGATTGTCAAAGCAGATGATGATCAGAGAGGAATACGGTTAGAAGAAGTTAGGGGAATCCATATTCGAGCATCCGGAACTGAAACACAGTGTGCGCTTATAATCTTGACAGCAGTCCGGCTAACGAGATCAAATCTCAGAACATGTCTCAATAACAACATGCAACACTGCAATGTAAACTAATGTCCAAGATAAATCGCTTCAGAAGTACTCGGGAAGATGCTCCACAAGGAAGTGATGGCTATAACGCTGTACCCCTAAAAGCAATAACCACCACCATTACCGTCCTTCAAGGCAGGGGTAAATCCAAGTGCGTGCCAAGGAGAAAGGCCCAAAGGAGGTTATTCGTCTACCAATATGCTTTACTTCTTAACGTGCAAGCAATCTAGCATGTCAGAGTTCGCGTGTCTGGGCTGGCCCCACCCTGCAGTGCGGTGAAGCCACGCTACATTTCTCAGAGCGGAAGAGCCGCAAGCATCCTATCTACATCGACGATTATGCTATAACTCAGAATCTTCATGTATGTATGTTGAGCATTTTGGGGTGACAACGTGCCGAAAATGAGGGCTCGATCCCGGCCGAACTCTGTGGCAGTAAAATGCATGTAACGTCAGGTCATGTAATGTCTTTCATGTCGACATTCTAAACTTGTATTAAATCATCGCCTGATTAATCAATTACGTACATAGAATTACATTTAGTGTAATGAATCTTTAACCGTTTAGTCTAATAACTGAATGTTATATTTATGTGACATTGCGTTTGCACCTGGGATTTGGCGGTGCATTCTATTATTTATTGTTAAATTTTACTTTAGTTTAGCTTTAATTTTACGTGTTCTTTCGGTTGTTTATTTTTTTAAACTGTAAACTTTATTTCAAAATTCAAATGGTCTCTCTATTGTAATCGCAACTAGTCAACCAACCAACCAACCAACCAACCCATCAACCCACCAACCAACCAACCAACCAACCAACAAACCAACCAACCAACCAACCAAATAACCAACTAAATAAATAAATAAATAAATAAGGAGTAATTATGACTCTCGCAAATGGGAGTGAAATGCGTTGTTGCCAATCATCTGCAACATGAAAATATTGGATGCAGCGAGAGAATCCAACTAGCCTCTTTCACTCCAACTCCAGCACATAACCTGCGAGAGGTGCCCCTGCTAAGCCGAGCAACCCAGTGGAAGGTTGGGTACCAATCCCAGAGGGAAGTTGGGTCGGCGAACAGATCAGTGCTGGGGGCTTCAAGGCTTACAACCTTGACAGTTAACAAATTGTTACCTGCGGGTAACCACCCTAAACGTTTTTCCTAACTCTCGCAACATGGAGAAAACGACTAACGGAAAAACTACCCCAGGTGGTATAAAATCCACCCCCAGTTTTGATGGGGCAAGCAAGCCTTTGGATTCTGGGGAGCTTGCACCTTCATGTGAGACGAAGAAACGTTTTAAGTTCCTGGCGACCATCAAAATCCTAGAGACAGGAAAACTAAAACATACAATAGATGTTTTAACTGAACACAACATACTGATAACAGCTGTACAAGAGACCAGATTCCTCGATCAAGAAGTGATAGAATCACAAGGTTATCGGATCTACAAAGGGCAACCCGGTGAAAGAGCGATGAAGAATGTGCCTCACTTCACAGGCTTCATAGTCAGCAACAAAGTGATAAACTCCATCATCTCCTTTTCATCTCCGAATGGAAGAACGTCCACTATAGCTTTTAAAACTCTGAACAAAGCATACACAGTTGTTAACTTCTATGCACCTACTAATGACACCAACAGGAAAGCTATTGAAAACGTGGAAACCTTTTGGAGGGTACTCTAAAGAGAGAATGGACCGGATCCCAAAGGACCACGTAACTATTTTAATGGGGGACTTTAACGCCCAGATTGGCAAAGAGAGAAAATTCAAGAACATAGTTGGAGATTACCCAGCCCACAAGAGGACCAACAGGAATGGAGGAAGGCTGATTGACCTGTGAAGAAATTACAAAGTCCTCAAATCTACAGCTTTCAAACGACTTCCTAGGAAAGCTATGACTTGGAGATGCCCAAACCCAATGCTTGGGGAATTCCAACTGGACCATGTAGCCATCAGTATAAGCAACAGCAAAGAAGTGCTGAATATCCAAGTACTGAGAAGTGCAAACATTGATTCAGACCACTAACTTTCTTTGATCAAAACCAATTTCGTCCCTCTTAAAAGAAGCGGAGAAAACCACTCCATCAAGTCGCGAATTCCAAGGTTCAATCCAGCCAAGCTGAAAGATAACAATAACTTCACCGAGACCCTGGCTAAAATCAAAGACACAAAAAATTGGCCCCAACTACAGAAGGCACTAATAGATGCAGCGACAACCACCATCCCGGCGGTCAGAAAGAACAAACATCCATGATGGACAACTATTTGTGACAAAGTAATAGAAGAGAGAAAGCAAGCATGGCTAAAATGGAACCGTAACAAAAGTCTGGATAACCATAAAAACTTCTTAGAAGCTAGGAAAACTGCTACTAAAATTATCAGGAACACCAAGAGGCGGTACAATAAAGATATCATTGAACAAGCAGAGAGGGATTTTCAAAGAAACAACACTAGAGACTTCTACCAAACTTTTAAATCTCAAATAACACCCTACTCAGCCCCTACACTTCACCTTCGGGGAGCTGACGGAAAGCTGAAAATGAACAATGAAGAGTGCACCACAGTTCTAGCAGAGTATTTCAACAACCATCTAAATTCAAAGGAACCCAAGGAGAAACTGCATTGCGAATCTCAGAATGTTACTAAGTCTCTCCCACCAACAGAGGGGGAGATCCAGAAAACCGTTTCAGAATTGAAATGTAACAACGCAGCGGGCGAGGATGGAATCATAGCAGAGCTCTGGAAATACGCTGATGAGGAATCAATCCAAAGTATCCATGAAATCATATCTAATATCTGGGTGACGGAAGCGTTACATAGCGACTGGACCTCAGCTATTATCCACCCGTTACACAAAAAAGGCGACAAATCAGATCTCAACAACTACAGAGGGATTTCTCTTGTATCAGTGACGTACAAGATACTCTCCAAAGTATTACTCACAAGAGTAGAGGCTCAACTAGACTCCTGCATCGGAGAGTACCAGGCTGGGCTTCGCAAGTCAAGGTCATGCGCCGAACAAATCCTAAACCTCAAAACCATCATCACTTACAAAAACGTAAGCGCTTCACCCTACGTAGCAACATTTGTTGACTTTCAGAAGTCCTACGATTCAGTAGACAGAGAGTCACTCTTCCAGGCACTTGCTGAACTGGGACTAGATAAGACAACCTTAAATCTAGTGAAAGCAACTCTTACCAACACTACAGCCAGAATCAAATTCAGAGGGGAACTGTCCCAGAGCTTTGAGATCAAAACAGGTGTTAGACAAGGGGACGGCCTATTTCCAATCCTCTTTAACTGCCTTCTCGAAAAAGTTATTCGTGAGTGGACGAAAATGCTAAAGGATGACTGAATTGAGAATAGGCTACAAGAAAGACAAGTTAATTGTCAACTGTTTAGCCTTCGCAGACGACCTTACACGCCTGGCATCCAGTGTGGAGGAAGCTATCCATCAACTATCCTTTCTCGACCACACAGCAGCTAAAGTAGTGCTGAAGATCGCCATCAACAAAACACAGTTTATCACCAACATCAAAGATGCACCCAAATCAATCCCACTGGGGGCCAAAACAGTACAAAGGACTAACTCCTTCAAATACCTAGGAGAATGGATAACCCCAAACATGAATGAAGATCAGGCCATCAAACTAGAAAGTGCCTACCACCTATGTAAGAATATGTACAAATCCAAATCCCTCTCCCTTAACCTCAAAATCAGCCATTACACTACTGTAGTGAGACCGTCAGTACTATACGCCTCAGAATGCCTAAACATGGTAAGAAAAGGGCAACTTAGAAAACTGGAGCTGAAGGAAAGGAAGATCCCGAGAAAAATCATGGGCCCTATTATAGAAGAAGGCAAGTACAGAATCAGGCACAACAACGAACTGTACCAACAATTGGAGAGCATTACAACATCTAGGAGGAAGAGGAGATTGAACTTCTATGGTCATGTCACGAGAATAGACAATCAGAGGCTCACCTCCAGAATCTTCCACACCATCCCTAGAAGGAAAGCGACTAATGCCAAGTGGGCAAGACTCGTCAGAAAAGACCTTCAAGAATTGGGCATTGCTTCCAGTGAAATTTATGACAGGAATAGGTACAGAACATTGATAAGAACATCAAACTCTCTCCAGTCACAAACAGAAAAAACAGTACGTCCGGGAGGAGGTGTGAAATGGACTCAGGAGCGAAAAGACATTCACAGTGCAAAAATGAAGGAATACTGGTCAAAGAAGAAAGCTGCTAGAGATAAGAACCACGTGGTCCACAGCAGGCCCAAACGGAACTAAAAAATAAATAAATTTTTGGTTCGTACATTTTTTCTAATTGCTATAGAATTTGCGACAGCGCAATGCTGCAATTTAGTTCTGAAAAGGAGCATCTGAACACTGAAGTACAGGGATTTCATACATATTTAAGCGCTTTTAAATACCAATCAACTGCGCCGAGATTGGATACCGCACCCCTAAGCACAGAAGGCAAAACTAAGCTAAGCAGGTCGGCAATAACTGCAGTTAACTAAACTGGCTGAAGTTGATAATCTCGTGCCTTAAAACACGAATTATTACTGTTCTGTTACAAGAAAAGAACATCGAAATTGACGCGGGTATTGCAAAGGTCGTTTTCCGATCAGAACACTAGCACTTCGACAGTCGAGGCCACCGATCGTCGTCGTCGTCCTTGTCATCGCAGTCATCTACCTCATGTGAAAAAAAAAAATCAACACTTCTTGGCATACTTCCTCTCCACAGTGGATTAACCAGAACTCCCCAGCTTTAAGATACCAAATCATTGTTCAACGTTACTAAAGGCTGGTTTAATAGCGGAACGAGTAGATGAGACAGTACAGTTACTAGCATCGTGCAAACGACTGAAATAGCACGTAGAGTAGATAGTAGGTAGAGTGGGTTTCCGCTGTGGTAAAGTACTGTAACACTACCACTATCCTTCCCCCTCCACCGGAAGCGAGCTCCGAGAGCTGGCGGAGAAGGCCAAGGACGCTCGATTTTTCAGTTGGCGCGTCATTCGACTATTTTCATGTGTACGGACGGTATTCCGTTGAGTAAACTGAACATATGTACGTTTATTTGGCGACAAAATGAAGTGGACGGAATAAGAAACATGCAAATTTGTAGAACATTACCGTAAAAGGAATGTTTATGATACATAAACAGCATTATTTACAGAAACACAAGAATATGAGACGGGCGGCGGAAGAGGACTTTACTACGAAAATGGGCAAAGAGGGAGCTTAAGCATAAAATAAATAAAAAATACGATGTACCTACAACCAAGAACTGATTACAATTCGTAAATCCAAGAATTCTGGAGGTGGTGCCGCAGACATCTACACTCCCTCTCTGTAGCGGTTCAGTAAAGTATATTTTGCAAGGTAATACTAAAAGCTAAGTACATTAGGCCTATTCATCCACAACGTAATGTTATAGCTGAGTGATATTAAGGGGAGGTACACCTTAGGAGGTGAAACAAATGAGGTGTATTTTCCTATAATGGAGAACAGACTTCCCTTTTTTCGATGAAGAAGGTTTTTAAAAATACCTATAATAGTTTCGAAGATGCAACATAAAATATTATAAACAAGTGTCAGCTGGATTGTCGCTTTAAATGAAGATTTATCAAGTTTCAGTGTTACACAACGTGTTCAACATGTGTCTCGTTGTGTTACACAAGAAAATAGTGCAGGACTGTGTACTTTTATCATATAAATAACATACATAAAGGTCTTCTACTGTACATATCACTTGCCATTGCCATTAATTTTCAGCAATAACAGCAATTTCCCCAACAAACTGAATAATTTCCATATTTTGTTTAGAATATCCAAAATAATTCTTGTTTACAGTACAATGTCAAATCTTGTAGTTTAAGCTCTACACCTGGGCCGTACAAGCAACGAAGAAAAAAATAGATCAATAACTGGGGTATTTATGGGGAAGAAGCTACTACAAATTAGGCCTACGCCAGCATGATCTACAGTGTACTGATGGTTATTACCAGTGGCCAGGAACTTCAGAGGCTCCTCAAGCCTCTGAAGTGCTGTAAGTGTTATTGCATCTCTCATCACTGTGTCGTGTCTTTGAATTTGCAGTGTTATAGCATCTAACAATAGTCTGAAAATTATCAGGCGTCAACCCCATACACTTTCTGTATTCTTCTTTATACTTTGTCGCAAGTTTTCTCAGAATTAATGTTGATGCCCCGAGTGTATCTCTCCTACTAAGCTAGCCTCTTATCCATACCCGTCTTTCCTCATTCACTTCTTCTAACGCTTCACTAACCTCTTGCATTAATATGTTTGCAAATGTCTTTAAACACTTCTTACGATGTACTTACGTTTTGACATGGTGCTACTACTCTACTCTATTGTATGACTCTACTCTCGCATGAACGATAAGAGTATCAACTCTACCAGACAATGGTAGAGTTGAGTAACGTAGCTACTATACCCGTGTAAACCAGCCTTAAGAGTTCTATTCTAATTGGTTAGTCGCCGCTTGTTTCAGTTTTGTCTTGTAAAGTGAGAATGTCAGCAAGAATTAAACAATACAACAAATTCCTGGGTAAATTCCCGAGCAATCTCAGAGGGTTGACCAAAATGTGTAACATAACATGCTTAAAGAAAATATAGAACTCCTTTCAGAATCTGCAGGAACTGTCCAACAAAATATTTCGGCTTTAGTGATAGAGCTAATACTTATCTTGATTTTTGCAATTACATTTTTCCTTTACGAAACAGATAGGTCTTATGGCAACGATAGGGTAGGAAAGGTGGGAAGGAAGTGACCGTGACCTTCATTAAGGTACAACCCCAGCATTTGCCTGGTGTGACATGGGAAACCACGGAAAAGCAACTTCAGGGCTGACCACATTGAACTTCGAAACCACTATCCCACAAATGCAAGCTAATAGGTACGTGACCCAAACCGCACGGCCAACTCGCTCGAATGATAATTTCTTTCCAAATTCTTAGAAGAGAGAGACAGAGAAGGCAGAATATGTGCAGAAGAAAATTTCTGTCATTAATTCCTAGTATCCATTTTTATGACTAATTCACCGAACACTAATTCAATAAATTCATTTGAATACACCACACTACCAACAACACAAAAAACATCTAATAGTGCACTAATCTCTCCTTTCTTGTGTTGGCGTCAAGCAGGGCATCTGCTCGTAAATCTGGACTCAAATATACATGTGATGTCGAATCTAAGTAAATACGAGTGTCTGATTCAAGGGTGTAAAAGAGGTAATATATAATGCTAATGATTTTACACCCCATTAACGACTTTTACGGAGTACGGGGATGCCGAGCTGACAGAATTTTGTCCCAGAGGAGATGTTTGTAGCAAGTAAATCCACCGACACGTAACCGATGTACTTGAGCAACGTCAAATAGCACAGACCGACGGGGGGGGGGGGGTTCGAACTCACCAATTTTGGGCTAAGAAGGCCAATACTTTCCACCGTTTAAGCCACTGAGTCCGGTACCAGGAAATCTCTTTTGCTCAATATTATTTCCGAAAGGAACAGACAATTATAAACTACAAACAAAATTTTACTCTTTCCTATAACTTGTTCTTGTTCCTTCCAGTCACGAAAACCAAGCAATACCACCGATGTCATCTCGCTGACAATGAGCATCCCAATACCGGCATACCATTTGGCCCGGGCAGCAATCACCTTAGTAGGCTAGCATCTTAAAATTGCGCCATAGGACTTTTTCCTATTTTCCTTCTCTTATGTATAGCTACATTTATTCTGCTTCCAGCTTTCTCTTCTTTCCCGTTTTCTTAGTGTAATCCTCACACCATTTGAAGATTCACCAAACAATGGTTTTAATAAGGGATATTCAATTATGTACTCTATAATTAATTATATCTGTCGTTGAAGGCTTTCTTGGCTAGCGTTGTCCTTTCCTTGACTTCATCCATACTTCTACTGCCGTCATGCCGTCAGTGATCAAGCTTCTCAGGTAATGAACCTTCTTCACCTGATGTTTGGATTTAGTTAACGTTTGCTTTCAATCCCAATCTTTTCAGGACCTTTTTCAGTTACCTTCCATTAGATATTACTTGGATGGTGAAAAATTGCTTCAAAGGCTGTTCTTATTCAACTGAAGACCCCATACACAGTCCGCAGACTGGGACTCCCAAATGAAAGGGTCCTCACTTTAGCAGTTTAATACGGCGACGACTACGATACAGTTGGGAGGCTCCTCTGTGTTGTACAAAGTGGATGTTAATTACAGGTGAGCTAAGCGAATTACCTCGCATTTAGTTAACCACTCATACACTGGTATCGTTCCCATAGGGACCATTAACAGTCATTAGGACCGTGCACTTTCTATTTGCATTATAAAAATCACTCTTCTTTACGGTCAGTGGAGAGGAGGGGATGGAGACAGCGCGGTATATTTACCTCATCGTGGTAATTGTGGGGAAGCTATACAAACATTCCCACAACTCTAGCTGAGAACAGTAATTAAATAAGTATTTCCGAAGTGTCAGCCGTCGTGGTAGACTGCCAACATGACGGGTGTGTCCAGCGGGCCGACCACCCGCGCAAGTTACGTAACTTAAGATAATGAAGTCGACAGTCGGAATCTAAAATTTACCGGCAACCTACCGCATCACCGCATCTTATCTAATTATACAAGCGGTACACCAACAGTATATCTGTAAAATGTAAAGTTTGAGACTTCCAAAAAATATAATAGGAAACACAATAATTAATAGCGAAAGCAGTCATACAGACGACAGGATAGTCAAAATGAATGCAACAGAAAATACGTATCTTATAGCAACGAGTGTGAACACCTTGGTAATATTATTCAATAACTCGTTATTTTGTACAGTATCAGTAATTAGTCATTAATTACCAACCGAGTTAAGTAGCTCACCCGGTTGAGGCGCTGACCTTCTGACCCCAGCTTGGCAGGTTCGATCCTGGCTCACTCCGGTGGTATTTGAAGGTCAGCCTCGTGTCGGTAGATTTACTGGCACGTAAAATAACTCCTGAGGGACTAAATTCCTGCACCTTGGCATCTCCGAAAACCGTAAAAAATTATTTAGTGGGACGTAAAGCAAATAACATTATTATTATTATTATTATTATTATTATTATTATTATTATTATTATTATTTAAGCAGCTTAGACGGTAGCAAGCTGGCCTTCTGAGCTTAAGTTGGGGGGTTCGATCATGGCTCAGTCCGGTTGATTAACTTTTGGCACATTTACGAAATAGTAACATCCAGAACAACTGCAGTTACAAAGAAAAGTAATATAAACTTTATTGTGTACAAAACGGATTAAACATTTATTTTTTAGCGCATTCAGCATGCATAATTTTGAGTGAATACCTACATATTCATGGTCGTCGTTTTGAAACGGTAAACTATTGAATTTGACTGTAATTTAGCTAAATATCTGAGACCGGGCGAGTTGGCCGTGCGCGTAGAGGCGCGCGGCTGTGAGCTTGCATCCGGGAGATAGTAGGTTCGAATCCCACTATCGGCAGCCCTGAAGATGGTTTTCCGTGGTTTCCCATTTTCACACCAGGCAAATGCTGGGGCTGTACCTTAATTAAGGCCACGGCAGCTTCCTTCCAACTCCTAGGCCTTTCCCATCCCATCGTCGCCATAAGAGTGTCGGTGCGACGTAAAGCCCCTAGCAAAAAAAAAGTGGAACTCTATTTATTAGATATTTTCGAATATCTGAGATATATTTCAGCCCATTGGCGCAGTAGGTCTTGTGTAATAGATTTTCTGCAAGTAATTTCCCAAATAATATATTTTCACGTCCGTACATCGAAATAAAACGAAGTCATGGGACAGTCTCTTTGAGAATGCTTGGGCTAAATTTTATGTAATTCTGCCTAACAGTTTAGACGTGATAACGTCAAACTCTTTTTCGAAACGACATTTCATATATGTGAATGTAGCTCTCAAAATGATCGTCACTTATCTCTAAGTTTCCTCTTACTTATAAGATTTTACAACACCTGTCAAAACACAGAAGTAGAAGAAGTACCACATTCTTTTCTTTAAAGTTAATTTACAAACTGATATTCCTAGTCGAATATTGCAGCCCAAACAGCAAAACTGAAGTCTCCTAATATCCAACAGCATGAGTACTGAGGTCTAGTGAAGGTTCTTTAAAATATACAACTGGAGCGTAGCTTTGAACGGATGTTAAGCTTGGACGATGAGGAAATTCGAGAAGTGCACGCTTGAAGCTTTAGAGCTCTGATACTACAGGCGAGTGCTGAAACTTAGCTAGACAGAATAGAAGACAAACTAACGAGACCTGATGAAAATACAAGAAGAATCTGTGGAAGAACACTGTCCAAACAAGATGCAACCTAGTAGAACACTGTCCAAACAAGACGCAGCCTAGTAGAACACTGTCCAAACAAGACGCAGCCTAGTAGAACACTGTCCAATCAAGACGCAGCCTAGTAAACACTGTCCAATCAAGACGCAGCCTAGTAGAACACTGTCCAATCAAGACGCAGCCTAGTAGAACACTGTCCAAACAAGACGCAGCCTAGTAGAACACTGTCCAAACAAGACGCAGCCTAGTAGAACACTGTCCAAACAAGACGCAGCCTAGTAGAACACTGTCCAATCAAGACGCAGCCTAGTAGAACACTGTCCAATCAAGACGCAGCCTAGTAGAACACTGTCCAATCAAGACGCAGACTAGTAGAACACTGTCCAATCAAGACGCAGCCTAGTAGAACACTGTCCAAACAAGACGCAGCCTAGTAGAACACTGTCCAAACAAGACGCAGCCTAGGGTCCCTCATATAAACTAACACCGAACGTCCGGTGTTTGTACTCTCCGCTACGGCAGCTGCTCCAGCCGAACTTACAATCTTATATGAAATCTTACCTTGTAAAAGATGCTGGAAGTGTCGTCTTTCCTGGGTTATACAGGCACTGTATCTGATAACCGCATTCTGGCTGAGGGGAGCGAGTTCGACCACTGTAAGATTTCTGATTTCAATCGTAATGTTTTCTTTCGGTCCCTCCAATGTGTGAGGATTTGTTCGATACACTTTTTCTTTCAGTTTACCCCACAAGTAATATTCACACGCTGTTAGATCTGGAGAACGAGGGGGAAATAAGACCAGCACTGATCACACTGTTCTTCTGGTGAATGAGCAGGGGCTGAATCTTGTCGAAACCACCCCCATTAGTTTTCTTCTTCCGTTAACTGATGGATGAACGGCGTCAAAATATCAACTTGGTAACACTGGGTATTTTCTGTCTCTTGAAAAAAAAAAAGTTGACCCAATTATTCGTCTGACACTAAGAGCACAACAAACACCAATCTTCCTATCATAATGGGGGACTTCATCAACACCATTAGGATTTTCTGCACACTGGTAGCGAGACTTATGACTGTTCACACGACCACTAAGATGGCACCTGAACTTTTACATACGAAAATTCCATGTTGCAATGATAATTGTCTCACAGCTGAGATTCATACTGGCGACTGATGCTTGCCAGGTCGAACACGTGCAGGCTGCTTGCGCGGGCCTCCTGTATTGCACCTTACGTATCGGAGAGTAAAATCGCCGCATCGATGATCTTACAATAGTTCACATGACAGACCCTGTATATTGAGTCATGGAAGGATCTCACAGACCATACTAGAGAGAAGAGACTACCCCATGGCACTACAGCCCTCGAAGGGCCTTGACCTACCAAGCGACCGCTGCTCAGTCCGAAGGCCTGCAGATTACGAGGTGTCGTGTGGTCAGCACGACGAATACTCTCGGCCGTTATTCTTGGCCTTCTAGACCGGGGCCGCTATCTCGCCTTCAAATAGCTCAGCAATTCTAATTCTGGCCGGAAATCGAACCCGCGGCCTCCGGGTAAGAGGCAGGCACGCTACCCCCACACCACGGGGCTGGCAGAGAAGAGACTAAGGTCACCTTATATCCACCAAATTCAAAAGTATATTGTGTGCATGCGGTATCAAGACATGAAATGACTTGCACAAAATACATGGAGGATAGCTACCTTTACACCTGATGCTGAAAACCAGTTTCGGGTTGATAACTAGCTGATAATAATTATTATGATTCCAAATTTAGTAGTTAAATTTCGGTGAAATAATGAGGAATTACTAGCAAATAAGCAACACAGTGACTCAAAATCGAAATACTCAAAAGTTTGATTAATTACGCTGTTACCGCGTAATATTTCCGCGCAATTATTTCATCCCGTTGTCCTTCCATTTCCTCAATTCTGGAGCGGAATTCCTAGCAAGGGGTTTGAGGTAACAATGAGGTACAATAGCGAGATCCAACAGCACATCCTGCGAACTGTTTACTTTACCGCTTGGATCTGGAACAATAACAGACATTAAAGTAGATCCATTAAACAAACAAACCCTACCGTTCCTCATACGAAACAAATCGACGTTCAGTACAGGCGGTAGCAAATTAATGCAGCGGGTTTTGGAAAAATACATTTTTACACATGTAGCGAGTTTTCTAAGTTGAGACAAAGCTACCTACGAAATTTGATTAAAATTTCCAGAACATAAGATACGTGTAAAAAAAATGGTTAAAACTGTGTCAGAAAGTGCCGGTACTAATTTTTCTCCCATTCTATCACATTTTCGCAGATGATAGAAAATGGAACAGACTTCTTATCACCCAGGTTTGACAAAATCATATCAATTATGAATGATCCAATGCCGAGCATCGTAGGAAAAACCAACACCGAGGGCAGTTACTTAGAGTTGTGGGATACGAACTTTGGGTTGCCAAACGGTGTAAATTACGAGAGTCATTCTAAAGAGTGTCATTCAAAATTAATAACGTTATTGGTTTTTATGCTCCACTATTAGGATTTCTGTAGACGCAGAGATGCCGGAATTTTGTGCCGCAGGATTTGTCTCACGTGCCAGTAAATCTACTGACGTGAGGCTGACATATTAGAACCTTCAAATACCACCGGACTGAACCAGGATGGAATAGTCTGAGCTACTTACAGCGGCTCGGGCGAGTTGGCCGTGCGATCAGGGGCACGCAACTGTAAGGCTGCATCCGGGCGATAGTGGATTCGAACCCCACTGTCGGCAGGCCTGACTATGGTTTTCCGTGGTTTCCTATTTTCACACGAGGTAAATGCTGGAGCAGTACCTTAATTAAGGTCATGACCGCTTCCTTCCCACTCCAAGGCCTTTCCCATCCCATCGTCACCATTGTCGGTGTGACGTAAAACAAACTGTTAACCTTAGACCGGTCATTAAACATTAAGACGAAACCAAGTTCTCTACCTCTGATACGAACTAACGATTAACTTCAATCCTCCACATCATTCAACTGCTTCCATTTCTTTGCTGAGGTCTTTTTTTGGTACTGGTACAAGTGTACACTTTATGAAGTCTGTAGGGATACCTCCAGTTTCATAAATCTTGTATACAAGTCCTTATAATACATCCATAGTGTGGTTTCTAGCTGCCTCAATTATTTCATCTGATATATTGTCAACGCGTGGCGTTTTTTGTTTTTCAATCTAATCAGAGCCAAATCAAATTCTTGCATTAGAATTGAATTTCCTTTTTCTTCTTCCATTTCTTCAAAAGTTTTTTTTTTTCAGATATTCCTTCCATGGTTTGACATATTATGATTTAACTAAGTTCTATTTCGAATTGTATTTCTTAAATAAAGCCATTGGTTTAGTGAAAGTCTATATGATACCATCCCATTCACCGCTTTCAATTTTACTGTTGAAGATTTGTAGCATACCTCCTAATGTTCTAAACATGGCCAGGATTTAATGACTTGAAAATATTTTTAAAAAAAGGAGATTTATAAAATGAGGGGAAGAATCGAGTAAAATGATCCGAAAACTTTTAAAATGACTAATTCTAAATGACATTTTGCGATCAATTTACTAATCGATTTTTTGCCATGTCAAGAAAAGAATGTGAAATTCTTAACGTTTCCCAGTGAACATTTTTCCGCGTCTTGAGAAGAAAATCTCTACTGTTCTCAAGGAAGACTTCCCCAGCTGGAAGGTGTCTCTCCTGGAATGTGGACATTTCCAAGGAGTGAGTGGTGAACAAAGTTTATTTAGTCGCCAGATTGAAGATTCTCAAGTCTTCGTATTCATCCCCATTTAAAATTGCGATAATATCCAATACCATTCGCGTAAATGCTTAAAAACCCTCATAATGAATCAAAAAGTATAAAATAGCCTGATAAATTCCATAAAATGACCAAATAATGACGTATAATTTTAGAACATGACTTCGATATACAAAATGGTAAAGAATGACAAAAATATTTAAAGGGCCGTAACAGCTAGGTCATCGGCCCGTAATGGTACGAGGTGAACGAAATGACACGATAATTAAAATTTCAAAATGTATCCATTGACCAGAATATAAAACGAATAATTTTGAAAAGATGATCGTCAAAGAAAAACAATCAGAGGATCCATTTGTACCATGGTGTTCCTCCTATAGTGGTACTAATCACAGGTAACGTAGACTCATGGTATGTCACACACAATGAAACACAAACCCAGAGTGACGTCGGTTTAAAACCTCAAGATATCAGCAATAGGAGCAAATGGAGATGTTGGCAAAACAGTGGACCCCATACTTTGGGAGAAACGCTAGGAAAGATAAAGAGGATCGAATTCACAATGCCTTGATTACTGGGATGATACTATCTAAAGAGGTCCAAATTCCAGGTCACTGGCGCCTGATAATGGTACTAATCACAGGTAATGTAGACTCATCGCGTTTATCGCATTGTGGTACTAATCACAGGTAATGTAGACTCGTGGTATGTCACACACAATGAAACACAAACCCAGAGTGACGTCGGTTTAAAACCTCAAGATATCAGCAATAGGAGCAAATGGAGATGTTGGCAAAACAGTGGACCCCATACTTTGGGAGAAACGCTAGGAAAGATAAAGAGGATCGAATTCACAATGCCTTGATTACTGGGATGATACTATCTAAAGAGGTCCAAATTCCAGGTCACTGGCGCCTGATAATGGTACTAATCACAGGTAATGTAGACTCATCGCGTTTATCGCATTGTGGTACTGATCACAGGTAGTGTAGACTCGTGGTATGTCACACACAATGGCACCACACACAGGAAACACAAACCCATAGTGTTTCACAGATAAGAGTACCACTCACAAGCAAAGCAGACCCATGATGTTCCTCACATGTATGTATGTATGTATGTATGTATGTATGTATGTATGTATGTATGTATGTATGTATGTATGTATGTATGTATGTATGTATGTATGTATGTATGTTTAGTCCTCAGCCCGAAGGCTGGTTGGATCCCCAACAGCTCCACCATCAGCTGTCATAGATGGCCTAGGCATCACTGAAGGGGCGTACTAGGGAAATGCGAAGTGAGGTAGTTTCCCGTTGCTTTCCTCATCGAGCCAGAAGTTGCTATTACATATCAGCCTGCCAAGCCCACTGAAATGCATGCACCAACCGACCCTATGAGCAATATTTTCACACCATTGATAGCAGGGACTGGCTGCAGAAGGAATGGCATTACTAGAATCACTCATACCTCAGTCATTTTCTGTTTGTCAAAGCCAAGGATAAAGGTGGGGCAGATCAATGAAAGTAACAATATTGCTCTAGCCCATACCAGAAGACATAGTGCACTGTAAACACTAGGTCCCGCCAGCAAAGGCATGTTCCTCACATAGTGGGACTAATCACACATTATGGTACCACCCACAGGCAACAGAAACCCATGGTGTTCCTTACATAATGATACTACTCTCAGGCAACGCAGACCCCTGGTTTTCCTCACATAATCA
This sequence comes from Anabrus simplex, assembly GCF_040414725.1. NCBI lineage: Eukaryota > Metazoa > Arthropoda > Insecta > Orthoptera > Tettigoniidae > Anabrus > Anabrus simplex. The sequence goes on along the minus strand of NC_090265.1, from coordinate 1,776,292,956 downwards.
CAGACAACGTAGACACAAAGCATTTATCATAAAGTGGTACTATTCATAGGTAATGCAGAGCCATGTTGAACACAGTGGAATCGACCAGCGGAATGCACACGATGACACTTACCATAAACAACCGTACTGTTCCTCGCATAATGGTACTGCTCCTATATAACGTAGACCCAATGTTTTCCTCGCAAGATGGAACTAGTCGCAAGTAACGTCGACCCATTGCGATCCACACGTGATGGTACTAATCACAAGTGGTATCATGGTTCTAGGTCGCACCTACTAGTCGCCTCTTACGACAGGCAAGGGATAACGCGTCCCCCACCTACAGGAGTGACAAAAAAGATCTAATAAATTAGCATTTCTACAATATGAGAACAATGATCGGGAATTCTGTACAAGTTAGCAATATGACATGTCATCAAAATCCTAACCCTGGTTGCAAACATCAGCTGAACATTTGAAGCAGCAGATACTTTGTTTTTCAGCATTGCATCTGATTCATTAGAAGTTATGCCCACAAGCTTTCTTGCTTTTTCATATACTGTGAAATATATTTATAGGCCTAATGGAAATATTGACAGTCAAATCGGACGGCCGTTTACAATGACGATTTGAAATCCTTTCAACACATCTAGCAGCAGTCAATTCAATTATGAGTGGAGGTACTAAGTAATTCATGAAGTCTTTTAGCAAAAGAAATTGAAGGGGAAATGGACTCTTCATAATATGGTTACATCACTAGCAAGTCACAGAATAAAAAAAAAAGTAATTGACATTCCCATTATAATAATAAAATATAAGATGGAATTCTTGGGAAAATGTTGAGAAATGGATTTAAGAAGAAAGGAATAAAGAAAGCGAAGGCGTACAATTCCACTGATTGACTGCGCTGAATGCGGAGAATCTTTCGAAGGAGCAAGTTCGCTCTGTTGTATTCATAAAAAACGTGAGCATTTGGCCTTGGAGGTAATAAATTCCACCGCCGTGGTCGGAACTTCCAAAACCGAAGGTCGAAAAGATGAACAATTGCAGACGTTGAACGAATGTTATCAAATATTCGCTAACATCTCGTAATTACGATGCTTCAAGACGGAACGTTGCTGTTTTTTTTTTTTTTTTTTTTTTTTTTACAATTGGCATTACTTTGCACCGACACAGATAGGTCTTATGGCGACGATGGGATAGTAAAGGCTTAGGAATGGGAAGGAAGCGGCCGTGGCCTTAATTAAGGTTCCACCGGGCGAGTTGGCCGTGCGGTTAGGGGCACGCAGTTGTGAGCTTGCATCGGGGAGATAGTGGGTTCGAATCCCACTGTTGGCAACCCTGAAGATGGTTTTCCGTGGGTTCCAATTTTCACACCAGGCAAATGCTGGGGCTGTAGCTTAATTAAGGCCACGGCCGCTTCTTTCCCACTCCCAGCCCTTTCCTATCCCATCGTCGCCATAAGACCTATATATGTCGGTGCGACGTAAAGCAACTTCCAAAAAAATTAAGGTACCGCCCAAGCATTTGCCTGATGTGGGAATGGGAAGGCGCGAAAAACCATCTTCAAGACTGCAGACAGTGGGGATCGAACCCACTATATCCCGAATGCAAAATGACAGGTGCGCACCCCTAACGTGGCTGTTAATCATAAGTTAAGAAACCTAGAGTCTTGCATGGAATCTAGTTCTTTGTTGTTTGGAATAATAATAGTTTTAGGAACATTTCAAGATCATGATCATAGACACAGGATCTCTGGTTTTACGTGGAAACCAGAAGAATGTGATTTTAAATTAAAAAATACCATGCACATTGGTTAGGATTCGAACCACGGCAGCTTGCTGAGAAGCGAGAGCCTAAACCACTTGACTACTACGCCCCTTACCGCCATCAAGTGGCTGTTTATCAAGTTGAATTCAACTGCATTTGTATGCATGTTCAGTCCTTATCTCGAAGGCGGGTTGGATCCTCAACAGCTCCACTATTAGCTGTCGGCACTGAAGAGGCGTAGGCCTACTAGGGAAATGAGGAGTAACGTACTTTCCCGCTGCTTTCTTCACTGAGCCAATATCAGTCTGTCAAACCCAATAAAATGCATGCATCAACCGACCCTATGAGGAACATTTTGACATCATTGATGATAGGGACTGGCTGCATAAAGAACTGCATTACTAGCATCGCTCATACCTCAGTCACTTTCATATTATGAAAGCCAAGTAACAAAATTGTTCAAGCCCATACCAGAAGACACAGTGCACTGTAAACACTTGGTATCGCCAGCAAAGGCATGAATTCCATTTTTACCGGGGGTTGTGAGTTTGCATCCGCGGGATAGTGGGTTCGAACCCCACTGTCGGCAGCTCGGAAGATGGGTTACGATAGATTTTCTATTTTCACACCATACGAATGCTGGGGTTGCATCTTCATTAAGACCACAGCCACTTCTTTCTCACTCCTAGGCCTTTCCTATCCCAACGTCGCCTTAAGACCTACTTTTGTCAGTGCGACGTAAAACAAATTGTGAATAAGGTATTGATTATAATTTTCCACTGAGGTTATTCAGCCTCTACGTGCAGACAACGTACACATATTTACAAACAAAACGAAATAAATTATAACTAAAATCTCCAATAATCCTAACTCGATACAGGATAGTATATTTAATCAACAGAGAATACAACCCTGTGAGATTTTTTTAAATGTGAAGTTTGCATCCTGTTCCCTCAGTCTCACATGGTTATTCTGAGTATTACAAAGAATAGAATGAACTTTTAGATTAAAATGATTATAAGTTACGTGACCTAGAACCCTGCGTAGGATCGAAAACACAGGGAGGTGAATACCCATTTTAAACTATAACAAACATTGTTTGGGATATGAATTGCTGTACTGACGAGAGTATAGGGGCGATATCGTATATTTAAGGTCATAACTGTTATCAGCCCTCTCCATGTTGGAGTAATCTGCTCCATGGATTATTATTATTATTATTATTATTATTATTATTATTATTATTATTATTATTAATACAATCTGATTTACGTCTCCCTTGTCCATTCGAGACGATGAAATCAGTGTGGGAAGGAGGCGAACGGTGCCTTAATTACGGTACAGTCCCAGCATTTGCCTGGTGTGAAAATTGGAAACCACGGAAAACCATCTTCAGGGCTGCCGACAGTGGAGTTCGAACCCACTATCTACCAAATGCAAGCTGATAGTCATGTGACACAGCCAGTTATTCGGTGGGAATGTCTTTGTAATACAGCAGAATAGTCGTTGGTGTATCGTAAAACCTTCTTCGTCTTCTCCTTCTTGTAATTTATTCTTTTCCTTCCCCACGCCTAGATGAAGGAGTTTTGTCCCAAAGGAGTTTCTCAACAGCGGCAAATCCGCCGACATGAGGTTAATGTATCTAAGCAACTTCAGATACCATTGACTGAGCCAGGATCGAACCCGCTACCTTGGCCTCAGAAGGAGAACACAATGCCATCCGATCCACGCAGCGCGGCTATGGTCGCCATCATCCTCATCCGCATTATCATCACGTCCTCTCTGTTTCTTTCCCAGCTTCGACCTTGGCAAGATACAGTACCCTTTCTGTTGACATGGATATTCATATCCCCGCTCGAATGTAGCTGCATTTCTACCTCATACGCTCAGGTTGCGAGGTCAGCAGATAGACACCGTGCATTCAGTAGGGCAGGGAGGGATGAAATCAAGAGAGACAGTAAATAAATTACACGAGAAATTTCGTGAGGAAGGACCAAGAACTAAATACAAGAATGGGAAGCTAAACGCATCCCACCAAATGTTTAAAGGGTTACTCGATTAAGAGTACATTTAAATATTTTCGCAGGGCAAAGGCAGTCATTTACCAGGAGAACATACGTATGGAAAAACTGCAATTAAAAATGCCGTCTGCATTAAGTAATAAAAAATAAGAACATGTAGAAAACATCCAAACCAAATCAAACCAAACCAAACCCCCCTAGCGCAACAGCTTCGAAGAGCCATGGACTACAAAGCGAACGCTGCTCACTCTGTGGACCTGCAGATTACGAGATATCGTGTGGTCAGCACGAAGAATCCTCTCGGCCGTTATACTTGGATTTCTAGACCGGGGCCGCAGATAGCTCCAGAGTAGGCTGAGTGGATCTCGAACCAGTCCGGAGCCTCCGTGTAAGAGACAGGCGCACTAGCCCTACACCGCGGGGCTGGCATGTACAAAACATCACTGATCATAAAAAGCACAGGATTTTCGAATGCTGCAAAATTGTCAAATATTAAAATAATTAAAAATCCGTAATGTATAACACGGATTATAATACATTTCCCTTTAATACCTCCGTCCTGCAATGACCATGCGAGTGTGAACTTGCTAATAACAGTTCAATACATATATCAACATGTCAACATACGGGTGAACGATAATCTTCACTACTGAAGGTAATTAGTATTAATTAGGTGCACCTGCAGCGACGTTGGATGTGTATCAGCTTAAAATATCATTAACTTGCCGACATTCGCTTTCACATTGAAACGACAAGACGCGCATAAATTAGACGTTTCCGGAACAAGCATAGTCATTTTTGAGACTTTCCGAGATCAGAAATGGACGACTGGTGCAAAGTGGTCGGATGGACGCCTTGTTCGACACAGCGGGCTAATGAAAATCGACAGGATTAGCGAAAATTGAATGAACATGAATGGCCAACTATCGAATAATAAATATATATACATATATATATATTGCTAGTTGCTTTACGTCACACCGACACAGATAGGTCTTATGGCGACGATGGGATAGGAAAGGGCTAGGAGTGGAAAGTAAGCGGCCGTGGCCTTAACTAAGGTACAGCCCCAGCATTTGCCTAGTGTAAAAATGGGAAACCACGGAAAAACATCTTCAGGGCTGTCGACAGTGGGGTTCGAACCTACTATCTCCCGAATACTGGATACTGGCCGCACTTAAGCGACTGCAGCTATCGAGCTCGGTAATAAATAAATAAATAAATAAATAAATAAATAAATAAATAAATAAGCAGTCCGCCTCTGTGGTGTAGTGGTTAGCGTGATTAGCTGCCACCCCCGGAGGCCCGGGTTCAATTCCCGGCTATGCCATGAAATTTGAAAAATGGTACGAAGGCCAGAACGGGGTCCACTCAGCCTCGGGTGGTCAACTGAGTAGAGGTGGGTTCGATTCCCACCTCAGCCATCCTCGAAGTGGTTTTCCGTGGTTTCCCACTTCTCCATGCAAATGCCGGGATGGTACCTAACTGAAGACCACAGCCACTTCCTTCCCTGTTCCTTGTCTATCCCTTCCAATCTTCCCGTCCCCTCTCAAGGCCCCTGTTCAGCATAGCAGGTGACGCAGCCTGGGCGAGGTACTGGTCCTCCTCCCCAGTTGTATCCACCCGACCCGATGTTTGACGATCCACGACACTGCCCTTGATTGTTGGTTACAAGGATAATGTCTAGATAGAGGAGGAGACTAATACTAAAGAAGTATTAAAATTTACCTATGACAGGAATGACATTTACAGTAAGGTACAAACGTTGAAAACTAGAAAAGCAGCTGGAATTGATAAGGTTTCGGAGGATATACTAAAGACAATAGGTTGGGGTATAGTATCCCTGTATATAAAGGAAAGGGTGATGGACATAAAGCTGAAAATTACAGGCCAGTCAGTTTGACATGCATCACATATAATTCTTTGCTCTTTGGACCCTTTTGCGCCAATTATTCTTCTGAATGTTGCCCGAAGATCCTTCCCGTGTACCCAGATACTGCTTTATTATTATTATTATTATTATTATTATTATTATTATTATTATTATTATTATTAGTTTTACTTCAAAATAACTAGATTTCTACGGTTTTCGGAGATTTCGAGGTGCAAGAATTTTTCCTGTAGGAGCCCTTTTGCGTGCCGGGAAATTTACGGACACAGGACTGACGTATTTGAGCACCTTCAAGCAAATTACCTCCAGCTACCTTGCCTTCAGGTATCGCCGAACTGAGCCGAGATTGTAACTCCTAACGTGAGCTCAGCAAAACCAGCGCTCATCCGCCTACGCTAATCAGTCCTGCAGAAAAAAAAAATAGGAAGAATAATTCCTTTGTGATTTAAAAATAGGAATATTAAATCATAAAATTTTAACAACCTATCAACCTCGTAAAATAATGTTTTAATACTTACGACGGAAATAGGACGGCAATGATCGTAAATGAGCCAGATCGCGGTTCTCAGAAGACATTATTAGCTATGAGAGTGACGTCTGTGCCAGCAACGAGAAGGTAATTTGAGAGATGTACGGCTCTCATATACTGCATCCATTTGCAAATGGTTCGCATCTCTAACGTGGGTTATTAGCATATCAATTCGCACACTAACCGCGCTCAGGCAGAACGACAGTGGAGTACAAGTCCCGTCACTGCTAGACGTGTAATAACACCACAGATCGTCGTGTAACTCGAACACATAAAAGGAATAAGTAATTCTCCAGAGAAACATAATATTTTGGAATTGTATGTGAGATGATTTAGTTTACAGTACCGGTACTAAGACAGTCGTTAATGAGTACGGACTGGCTTAACCGAGGTAATTGCGCAATTGTTCATTCACCTGCTTCTTCAACAATACTCGCTACCCTATTCACATAACCACGAGACTCCATTACACAGATGTAAAATTTGAAAGTGCTATACTTAAAAGAATGCAATGGCAAGCAACTACCTCACTAACCATCTTACCATTTTGGTGCTGGTTTTTGTGGTTTTCCTATATATTGGCATAACCATTGGTGGTGCTATTTGAGGATCCAACCAGGCTCTGGGCTGAATATTTAACAGACATACTTCAAGGTCAGGTGGTGGTGGTGATTTTTATTTGAAGAGAAAGTACAACTAGGCAACCATATAACACTAATGAGAGAGAAAAATGGAAGGGATCCGACAATTCAAAACATGAAGGTATCAGCCAAAGAAAGACAAGGGCCACGAAGGGCGTGAAAATGAAAGATTCCCTAGGCCTCGAGTGCTCTAAGAGCGTCGGAGTCGGAAAAGAACAAGAGTTGACCAAGGGTGGTCGGAGAGGATAGATGGAAGTGAGGACCCTGTCTTAAGTGCAAGCAACGCAGGACTCACCTAAGGGCCCCGTCGTCGCCAATCCACGGTCTAAATTTCAGTGCCACTCTGTTGGTCGTCTCTTACGACAGGCAGGGGTTACCGTGGGTGTTATTCTACCGCCCTTACCCACAGGGGTTACTTCAAGGACAAATACATCTTGCTGGATTTTTTTCTACAAGGATTTCGATTAAGCAAAGAGAGGAAAAGGGCTAGGATTTGGATTGGAGCGGCCGAGGACTTAATTAAGATACAACACCTGCATTTGCCTGGTGTGAAAATCGAAAGCCACGGAAAACCATTATCAGAGCTGCCATCAGTGGGGTCCGAACTCTCTATCTCACAGCTCCGCAACCCTAACCGCAAGCTAATTTTGATTAATGTGTGGTCCTGTATGATCTAAATTTGATTTCCTTTGCATTTTGAAACTATATTATAAATATTAAATATTGAAAATATTAAATATTATAAATTACGAATGATGGTTGAGTGCACAAGCGTGGCAAATTTTAAGAAAATAAGATTTAAAATGCTGTGTAGGAAGTATGTTGAATTCTAGAAGGTTACTTTAACATTAATTTCTGGATCAGGACTAGAATAACTGAAGTTGCTTCTCAAGATTTCAACGAGCACCCTCACATTTTTTGCATTTTCTAATAATAATATTATTGATTTTAAGTCCCACTATCTACTTTTACGGAAATGCCGAGTAGCCAAAATTTTGTCCCGCAGAATTTCATTAACGTGCCAGTAAACCTACCGACACGAGGCATACGTATTTGAGCACCTTCAAATACCCCCCGGACTGAGCCAGGACAGATCCTGCCAATTTGGACTCAGAAGGCCAGCGCTGCACCATCTGAGCTACTCTGCCCGGATTTTGCATCTTCTGTTCTTAGATATTATCCATTTCTTTTGTTTTTTACCACATGCTTTACGTCACACCCACATAGATAGGTCTTATGGCGATGATGGGACAGGAAATGGCTAGGAGTGGGAATGAAGCGGCCATGGGGTTAATTAAGGTACAGTCCCAGAACTTTCCTGGTGTAAAATGGGAAACCACGGAAAACCATTATCAGAGCTGCCAACAATGAGTTTTGAACTCACTATCTCCCGAATACTGATCCTGGCCGCACTTAAGCGACTACAGCTATCGAGCTAGGTTCACTCCTTTTTTAGCAAAACTTATGGCTTCTAGTATGAGCTAGAACAAATGTATTACTTTCATTGATACGTCTCAGGTGGTGGTGGTGGTGGTGATTATTGTTTTAAGAGAAAGTACAACTAGGCAACCATCCTCTATATAACACTAATCAGAGCGAAAATATGGAAGGGGTCCGACACTTCGAAAAATGAAGGTATCGGCCAAAGAAAGACAAGGGCCACGACGGGCATGAAAATGAAAGACTACCTAGCCCTCACAAACCTAATAGCGTCGGGTCGGAAAAGAACAAGAGTTGACCAAGGGAGGTCGGATAGGATAAATGAAAGTGAGGAGCCTGGCACAAGTAAGTGGAAGCAATGTCAGGACTCAGCTGAGGGCCCCGTGGTCGCCAACCCACACTCCAAAGTTCAGAGCCCCAGGGGCCCCTTTTAGTCGCCTCTTACGACAGGCAGGGGATACCGTGGGTGTTATTCTACCGCCCCCACCCACAGGGGGTAGATACGTCTCACTCTCATCCTTGGCATTGACAATATGAAAGTGACTGAGGTATGAGTGATGCTAGTAATACCGTTCCTTATGCAGCCAGTCTCTGCTATGCTCGAAGAGTTGGTTGGTGCGTGGATTCCAGTGCGCTTGGCAGACTGATGTACCATCTCGCTCAATGAGGAAAGCAACGGGAACTTGTTGTTGTTGTTTGAGTCATCAGTCCATAGACTGGTTTGATGCAGCTCTCCATGCCTCCCTATCCTGTGCTAACCTTTTCATTTCTACGTAACTATTGCATCCTACATCTGCTCTAATCTGTTTGTCATATTCATACCTTGGTCTACCCCTACCGTTCTTGCCACCTACACTTCCTTCAAAAACCAACTGAACAAGTCCTGGGTGTCTTAAGATGTGTCCTATCATTCTATCTCTTCTTCTCGTCAAATTTAGCCAAATCGATCTCCTCTCACCAATTCGATTCAGTATCTCTTCATTCGTGATTCGATCTATCCATCTCACCTTCAGCATTCTTCTATAACACCACATTTCAAAAGCTTCTATTCTCTTTCTTTCTGAGCTAGTTATCGTCCATGTTTCACTTCCATACAATGCCACGCTCCACACAAAAGTCTTCAAAAACATCTTTCTAATTCCGATATCAATGTTTGAAGTGAGCAAATTTCTTTTCTTAAGAAAGCTCTTCCTTGCTTGTGCTAGTCTGCATTTTATGTCCTCCTTACTTCTGCCATCGTTGGTTATTTTACTACCCAAGTAACAATATTCATCTACTTCCTTTAAGACTTCGTTTCCTAATCTAATATTTCCTATATCACCTGCCTTCGTTCGACTGCACTCCATTACTTTTGTTTTGGACTTATTTATTTTCATCTTGTACTCCTTACCTAAGACTTCATCCATACCATTCAGCAACTTCTCGAGATCTTCTGCAGTCTCAGATAAAATAACAATATCATCGGCAAATCTCAAGGTTTTGATTTCCTCTCCTTGGACTGTGATTCCCTTTCCAAATTTCTCTTTGATTTCCTTTACTGCCTGTTCTATGTAAACATTGAAAAGGAGAGGGGACAAACTGCAGCCTTGCCTCACTCCTTTCTGGATTGCTGCTTCTTTTTCAAAGCCCTCGATTCTTATCACTGCAGACTGATTTTTATACAGGTTGTAGATAATTCTTCGTTCTAAGTATCTGATCCCTATCATCTTCAGAATCATAAATAGCCTGGTCCAATCAACATTATCGAATGCCTTTTCTAGATCTACGAATGCCATGTACGTGGGCTTGTCCTTCTTGATTCGATCCTCTAAGATCAGACGTAAAGTCAGGATTGCTTCACGTGTTCCTACATTTCTTCTGAAGCCAAATTGATCTTCCCCCAACTCAGCTTCAACTTGTTTTTCCATTCTTCTGTAAATAATACGTGTTAAAATTTTGCAGGCATGAGATACTAAACTAATAGTGCGGTAGTTTTCACACCTGTCAGCACCGGCTTTCTTGGGAATAGGTATAACAACATTCTGCCGAAAATCGGATGGGACTTCTCCTGTCTCATACATCTTGCACACTAAATGAAATAACCTTACCATGCTGGTTTCTCCTAAGGCAGTCAGTAATTCAGAGGGAATATCATCAATTCCAGGTGCCTTGTTCCTATTTAGGTCACTCACAGCTTTGTCAAACTCTGACCTCAAAATTGGGTCTCCCATTTCATCAGCATCAACAGCCTCTTCATGTTCCAGAACGAAATTATCTACATCGTTACCTTGATACAACTGTTGGATATGCTCCTGCCATCTTTCTGCTTTGTCTTCTTTCCCTAGAAGTGGCTTTCCATCTGAGCTCTTAATATTCATGCACATAGATTTCCTTTCTCCAAAGGTTTCCTTGATTTTCCTGTATGCAGCATCTACCTTTCCCAGGACCATACAGCCTTCGACATCCTTGCACTTCTCCTTCAGCCATTCTTCCTTAGCTACCTTGCACTTTCTATCCACTTCATTCTTTAATCGCCTGTATTCTTTTCTGCCCTCTTCATTTCTACCTCACTAATTTCCCTACTGCGCTTCTTCTTTAACAGGGGGCAGAGCTGCAGAAGATCCAACCAGCCCTTGGGCTGAGTACACAACAAAAGAAACTAACTAACAAAAAATAACAAACAAACAAACAAACAAACAAAATAATTCTCCAGTGATTATGACTGCAGAACTTATCAGAGTATGTACTTAACCCTCAAGCACACGCACCAGATCTTAGGACGCAGACACACGCATAGGGGTGTTTTCCACCCCACATATCATTGTATTGTAAAATATGAATTACTGTATTAATTGGGGATTTTAAGAGAGATTATGTAAGCATGACTCTTTCTGCAGTGATCCAGCCAGAAATGTACAAGAGCGGGGAGAGCACAGAAAAGTTATTTGTACATTTCACTAGGAAATAAAATGACCTGGGGTGGATTCCACCCCATACGCGTGTGTTTGAGGGTTAATAATACTAAAACGTTGATAATGTGGAGTGATTTGAATGTCAACGCGTATTCGGCGAATTACCCGTGCGGTTAGGGGCACGCGGCTGTGAGCTTGCATCCGGGAGATAGTGGGTTCGAACCCTACTGTCGGCAGCCCTGAAGGTCGTTTTCCGTGGTTTCCCATTTTCACACCAGGCACATGCTGGGAATGTACCTTAATTAAGGCTACGGCCGCTTAATTCCCATTCCTAGGCCTTTCATATCCCATCGTCGCCATAAGACGTATCTGTGTCGGTGCGACGAAAAAAAAAATTTAAAAAAAAGAAACAGAAACGTCAACGCAGGGCCTTAAAACCTGGCCCAAGGTTTGGAGTATCTACTAGCACGATATTTAGGCCATTTCTGAGCCAGTACTTCAGTAGGGTCCCCATCAAAACGTCGTAAATGAACAGTTAGGACTACGTAGCAGTTTTCAATAATGCAAAAATATAAAGTTGGAGATGGTTTCCCTTCGTATATGTGTCTCGTCGGTGGAGGTAGAACTGACTCAGTTTGTGATCCTGGAGGGAAACCCCGTAGCAAGTAGAGAAGTTGTAATAGGTAAAGTTAGATAACAAGCCGGCAGGCACAGACCGCATTAGTAAATGTTTCTGTACAGATAGCTAGCTCAGCAGCTGGTAGAGTAGCACTCTATCCGCGGTAAGAAGAGACAATACTTCTAACAGTTTCCTTCAACCCTGTATGACTATGCGCTAAGTTACACCGTGAAACATATTCCCTTCTAATAATAAACCGATCGTAGCAACGTTTCATCCGACAGTCATATGATTCCTTGTTTCAATGAGTTACGAACGGATTGAAATCTCTTCCCCTTGTTGCGATCTCACCAAGAATTCAAGCAAGATTTATGTGGGCAGTTGCTATGGAAAGCTCAGCAGATGAAGGATTAAAACGTAATTCAAGAGTCAGTGTATATTTCACAATTCCAGTCCTCCCTTAATTTTCCCTCTCTCCCAAGCGACTGCTAGCATAGTACTTTATATCAAGCCTGAGGAAACGGTGGTAGGTAGTGTGTCCACCACAAGAACCCACGGTATTTGGGTTCAGTCCGGTGAGAGGCAATCAGAGTTTGAAAGGATGGAAAAAAAAATCTTAGCACTCCCTTTAAAAACTTGCTAATATGACGACGTCAGGCGCGGTATTCAGCGTCAACCAGAACAAAAATTAACTCAACAGATCTTGAAACTCGCCATCATCGACGGAGGTCCTTTATTCAAAAGCCATTCATAAGGAGAGAACTGAAAACTGAACCTGAAAGAAGAAGGAGAAGAAGAAAAACAATGCAACAGGAACGTCCAAATTGGTACAGGAGCCACTTCAGAAGGAGTACAATTCGGTAGATGAGGCCTGTTATATTATTATTATTATTATTATTATTATTATTATTATTATTATTATTATTATTATTATTATTATTTCTTGGTTATGCCCATCTAAGAAGCGCGACTGAACTTATTTAGCTGTTGTCGTTGCCTTTTTCTTCTCCCAAAATCTCTTCATCTTCTCACTGTGCCTTTTCGTGCGATCTTCTGACCAGGTTTTGTTGGTGCTAGTGCTTGGATGATGTTTAATGCAGTGATTGTTGACTAATTTTTGAACTTAGGTCTGTCTAACAAAATGTCATCTGTGATGCCTACTTCCTGAAGATCTGTTCCAACTTCAAGCAGCCAACTGTTTTTTTTTACTTTCATAGATAGGGCGTTCAGAAATATTTTATTCAATCTCTGATTACTGATTCTAAGAATCTGTCCATAAAATTTCAAACGTATTTTCCTAAATCTGTCAAAGATTTTCTCTGCGTGTTGGTTGAGGTCTTGAGATTTCCTTATAATCCAAACTCACGCTGTACAGACCGGTCCAAATAATTCCTTACGATTTTTATTTCTTGTTTTTTTACATTTCTAATCAATGATCTCCCACCAATGACCAGTGTTTCAGATGCATATAGTGCTTCAGGCTGGATAAAGAGTGTTATAAAGTCCTAATTTTGCATTTCTGAATATAGATTTTTAATTATATCTGCTCCATGCAATTATGTATGCTCTTTGTATATTATTATTATTATTATTATTATTCCCGTTCAACTCCTTGGCTTAATGGTCGGGACTGAGGCCTTCGGTTCAGAAAGTCCCGGGCTTGATTCCCGGCCGGGTCGGAAAATTTAAAAGAGCCCGATTAATTCTTTTGGCGCGGGGACTGGTTGTTTTTGTTTTTCCCAACACTCTCCTCTTCATATTCAGACAACACACCACACCACCAACCACCACAAAAACACGCAATAGTGATTACATCATTCCGCGTGGGGGTTGGCGTCAGGAAGGGCATCGTGCCGTAAAACCGGGCCAAAACCACATGTTCGAGAAGTGAGAGAAGAAGATCTTGGTAAAGTAATTTAATCCTTAATTCCCCTTCCTATAAACGAACACTCGCCCTCCTGAGTTCAAACATCGTTAGGATCTTTCCCGCTTTTAAAAGTCCCACTCAAGCTTATCGTTTCCTAATGTCATTCCACTCCATATCTCTACTAACAGCCCGGAACATACCTCTTAGTATAGTTGCGGTATCAGAATATGAGTGGAAAGTTGACTGTAAACAGGTTAAATATAAATAAAATTCGGAACTTATTGCCGCATCTCTCTTGTATAAAGTGTCTGTAGCGGTAATTTGTCGAATTGCCAAGTTGTCTGATCCGTTAAAAAAAAAAAAACGATGAACCAACTTCTTTCTTCAGAGTATCCATTTCCCTGATGGAAGATTCGAATTTCTTTTTTGACGCTGACTGCGGATAAACTTGAAAGGTATTGATGACGTCATATTTACTTGGCGAGACTTTAAAGGAAAGTAAACACGACAGCGAGTAGCAAGAAGAGCTTCAGTTGCCCAGACTGATTGATTGATGTTCCCTTTATGGGCTAGAAGCGCAGAAAATAGCTCCCGGCAGACTATGAGCCTCTGCTGTTTGATCATCACTGGAGTGCAGAATGTATTATCTCGATTATTATTATTATTATTATTATTATTATTATTATTATTATTAGAGTTTTTTATTTATGTCGCATGGACACACACAGCTCTTATGGCGACAATGCGGTACGAAAGGAAGCAAAGTGGTGACAATACAAGGTCAAGTTAAATTAGGTTGATAACGAAATTTCCTTCGATTGAACTCAACTTATTTTATAGAGGAGGTGATGTTGCTTTCGTTTTCGAAGTTCTTACAAATTTTTCTTGCTTCTCAGACATCCTAATCGAATTCTACGTAAGTAATGAACGAAATAAGACCGTAATTAATAAAACTGCCTGGCGTGAAAATGGGAAACCACGGAAAGCCATCTTCAGGGCTGCCACCAGTCCATCGACTGCTCTGATGCGGAGGCAGGCGCTTGCAGAGTGGGGTCCAGTCTAGAAGTGGACATGGCCCACCCATGGTCCGACAGCTCGGCACTCCGACCGGCCAACCAAGCAAAGAGAGGGGCTTGTCGACTGTCCTAAGAACAGTTTTCCGTGGTGCCGGAGTCAGTTGCTAGAAGAGGCCATGACCGCCAATCCCCTCACATACACCACAAATCTCCTTCTCCAGTACAGTGGCCCGAGAGACGGCGTCAACGTATAGAAGACCCGCCTCTCCCTTCAAGGAAGGAAGTATAGTACTCGTCACGCAAGGCTCAAAGGCAAATATCGCCGCCCTATTCGCTTTTTCTTAAGGCTCACCACTGCTGCCAACTTGACTAGTTACATATTGAAATCGCGATACATAAACATCAACAAACTAACCTCAATATAAGTATGAGTAATGCAGGTTCCCTTACCCAAGTACATTATCAATCAAGATATTCATAGTAATCAATCAATCAATCAATAAATCAATCAATCAATCAATACTGATAAGCATTATTTTTTTGCTAGTTGCTTTACGTCGCACCGACACGGATAGGTCTTATGGCGACGATGGGACAGGAAATGGCTAGGTGTGGGAAGGAAGCGGCCGTGGCCTTAATTAAGGTACAGCCCCAGCATTTTCCTGGTGTGAAAATGGGAAACCACGGAAAACCATTTTCAGGGCTGCCGACAGTGGGGTTCGAACCTACTATCTCCCGAATACTGGATACTGGCCGCACTTAAGCGACTGCAGCTACCGAGCTCGGTGATCTGCATTTAGAGCAGTCGCCCAGGTGGTAGATTCCCTATCTGTTGTTTTCCTAGCCTTATCTTAAATTATTGCAAAGACATTTATTGAACACCTCCCTTGGTAATCCCCCTGTGGGTGGGGGCGGTAGAATAACACCCAGGGTATCCCCTGCCTGTCGTAAGAGGCGACTAAAAGGGGCCTCAGGGGCTCTGAACTTTGGAGCGTGGGTTGGCGACCACGGGGCCCTCAGCTGAGTCTTGGCATTGCTTCCACTTACTTGTATCAGGCTCCTCACTTTCATCTATCCTATGCGACCTCTCTTGATCAACTCTTGTTCTTTTCCGACCCCGACGCTATTAGGTTTGCGAGGGCTAGGGAGTCTTTCATTTTCACACCCTTCGTGGCCCTTGTCTTCCTTTGGCCGATACCTTATTTATTCTCTCTGATTAGTGTTATATAGAGGATGGTTGCCTAGTTGTACTTCCTCTTAAAACAATAATCACCACCACCACTCCCTTGGTAAGTTATTCCAATCCCTAACTCCCCTGCCTATCGAATCCAACAGGTAGAAAATAACAAAAAATCACTACCTTTACTGTTAACAGGGGAGAATGAGTATGTTTGTACACTTAGTGTATAGGCTTACGTGATAGCGAGAATAGTTGATGCAGCTCTCCCTCCATGCCAGCCTTTTCATTTCAACGAAACTCCAATCTGGTTGCCACATATGTCTTGATCTGCCCCTACTGTTCTTACCGCCTACCCTTCACCAAAAAACAATCGAACAAGTCCTGGGTGTCTTAAGATTTGCCTCTGATTCTATCCTTCCTTCTGGACAAATTTAGCCAAATTGTACTCCACTCAACAACTCGGTTTAGTATCTCTTCATTCGATATTCGATCTGCCCATCTTACCTTCAGTAGCCTTCTGCCCGTTGTACCCTTAGTGTACAGGCTTGACAGTATAACTCATGCAGCTCTCTATGCTAGCCTTTTCATTTCCACTCAACTGTTTCTGTAACACCACATTTCAAATGCTCCTATTTTCTTTCTAAAATAAAACTACCTTTTATATAGGTAAAAATGTAATTATAGCCCAGTGCATTTCAACCACTTAATGACTTGGATTTCAATTATTCACTATTATTAGAACTCTATTGTGAAATTACTGAAGGACTGCAAATTAAAAAGTTGATAAAAACGGAGGAAACTATTTCAGCAGGACGAAATATGGGTGTAAAAACATTAATGAATGAACGTGATAGGTGGATGAAATATTTCGGGAGCGTACGCTTGCATTCGTGAAACAACAGGTTCAAACCCACAATCAGTAGTCATGAAAATGTATCCTGTGGGTTCCAACTTTGCAATACGCAAATGCTGAGATTTTACGTCGGCTGTTTCCTTCCCAGTCAGTTAAGCACAATAGCACGTGGTAAGATCAACTCAAGGAAATTAAATTTATTGAGAGCTATCACTCTAGAGGTTGAATAACCAATGTCTTCTCTAGAATCCGCCATCCCACTTCTCAAATGCCATCGACCCTACGAAAAGGGCAAATCAATAATTGAGAAGAAGAAGCAAAATTTAGAAAATCCTTTCATCAGAGAACATTCATGTTACTTACAAACTTTCCTACTTCAAAGCAGGCTTAGCATGGGAAAGACGAGTGCAGGAGGATAATGACTACGTAATTGAGTTTTCATCCTCAATTTCTTTACATTACGATGGGAGAGTTTGTAGAACACGAGCTGTCAGCATAAACCCCCCCACCCTCGCCCAAGTTTCTAATTACAGTGATGGAGTATGAACTCTTTCCTACTTGCCAGGATTTAACAAGCTGCCAGTATATAAAAATGTATCTGTGTGTGTACAGATGTTCTTGCACAATGAGGGTGGTTTTTTGTTCGCGATGCAAGGGAGCATATGCAATACATGTCTGAGAGATATCCACAGTACGAGGTAGTACGGCACTTCTCGCTCTTTCTCCTGTTTACGACATTCACAAAAACTTATCGAATGACATACTGTAATATGTAGAATTACCACTCTTCCAGCGAGCAACTGAAAGAAGCTCTGTTAGTTCACTCTCCGTAAGACAATGTACTTTATACCCTGTACAATAATAAATTCGTGTGGCTATTTCTAGTCGGGTGCAGCCCTTGTAAGGCAGACCCTCCGATGAGGGTGGGCGGCATCTGGCACGTAAAGGTAACTGCGTGTTATTGTGGTGCAGGATAGTGCTGTATGTGGTGTGTGAATTGCAGAGATGTTGGAGGCAGCACAAACACCCAGTCTCCGAGCCAAGGAAATTAACCACTCAACGTTAAAATCTCTGACCCAGAAGAATTAATCAGACGCGATTTAAATTCCCGACACGGCCAGAAATCGAACGCTGAAGATGGTTTTCCGTGGTTTCCCATTTTCACACCAGACAAATGCTGGGGCTGTACCTTAATTAAGGCCACGGCCGCTTCCTTCCAATTCCTAGGCCTTTCCTATCCCATCGTCGCCATAAGACCTATCTGTGTCGGTGCGACGTAAAGCCCCTAGCAAAAAAAAAAAGAAATGGAACGCGAGATCCTCTGAACCGAATGCCTCAACGTTGAACATTCAGGAAAGGAATCGGACTTTGGAGCACTTCTACCGTATGCAATAGGGTATAGAGAAGTTACCTGGACCTATGGAGCAGCATGAGATAACACTGTTCAACTCTAGTCTAAGAATTGAAAGATACGTTCTGACAGTTCTTAGAGGGAGGTCACTTAACTGCCTGCCGGAGTGGACACAAGGAAGTAGGGGCTATGGTTGCCGTGGAAACGAGGACGGACCCACTACGGTTGCCATGGAAACAAGCCTGGTGGCCGGCTCGTGTTGCGTGGAGCTGCCAAATCTCTCCTTTCTGAGTTACATACAACAGAACACAGCGGTCTGAACGAACGAACAAGTGAGCCAGAAGCCAAGGGAAGGAGAAAGAAATGCAGAAATGTGGCAACACCGTGAAATGCTCCTCCCTCCAGCCCTACCTGTCAAAAAACTTATTTTAATATTACTGAAGGTACAATCAAGTTCTTTGCATACAGCGGCAGTTGACCCAAGCCAGGAGTGCTTACCAGTTGTAGCGTGAAATTAACTTGTCAACAAATATAGCAAATACAACCATTAAAGTGTCACAATTAAACAATGTATTTGCCGTAGGCTACTTAATATAAAATGGTTAATAATAATAATGATAATAATAATAATAATAATAATAATAATAATAATAATAATAATAATAATAATAATAATAATAATAATAAACCGAGCTCGATAGCTGCAGTCACTTAAGAGCGGCCAGTATCCGGTAATCGGGAGACAGTGGGTTCGAGCCCCACTGTCGGCAGCCCTGAAGATGGTTTTCCGTGGTTTCCCATTTTCACACCAGGCAAATGCCGGGGCTGTACCTTAATTAAGGCCACGACCGCTTCCTTCCACTTCCTAGGCCTTTCCTATCCCATCGTCACCATAAGGACATATCTGTGTCGGTGCGACGTAAAGCAAATATAAAAAACATAATAATAATAATAATAATAATAATAATAATAATAATAATAATAATAATAATAATGTTTCATTCCACTACCCTACTTTACGCTTTTCGGAGACGCCCAATTTTATTGTCAGAATTTTGTAAATATACCATCAAGAGTTTGCCGTATTTGAACACCGTTAAATAACACCAGACTAATCCGGGAACGAATCCATCGTCCAAGTCAGTACGCTGATCATTCAACCAATGAGTTTGACTACCATCTTAGCCACTCATCCCGGCATATTATTAT
This sequence comes from Anabrus simplex, assembly GCF_040414725.1. Lineage (NCBI taxonomy): Eukaryota > Metazoa > Arthropoda > Insecta > Orthoptera > Tettigoniidae > Anabrus > Anabrus simplex. The sequence goes on along the minus strand of NC_090265.1, from coordinate 1,776,273,699 downwards.
TATTATTATTATTATTATTATTATTATTATTATTATTATTATTATTAATATCAACAGTAGCAGTAGCATTGTCATCATACCACGCCAGATTATGCACAAGACTTGTGATTATTTTATTTATGGCTATCTTAAAAGTTTCTTTAAAATTGGTTCCCAGTTTCTAGAAAACAGAACTCTGAGAATTAGAGTAGGTGAAGCATTCATTATCTAATCCTGACATCAATAAGAGGGGAATTCTTCACGGCAGTATTATTGTACGTTCATGTTTACTTGTATATACAAATGAGTGAAGACTGGAACCAGAGATACGGTCTTTTGCTGATAATGTTATAGTATAGAGTAATAAATAAGTTACAGGATTGTGAGCAAATGCAGAAAGACTTGGACAATATTGTGAGGTGGACAGCAGACAATTACAGTGTATGATGATAAATGTGGTTAAAAGTCACGTTGTAAGTTTCATAAATAGGCGAAGTCCTCTCAGTTTTCATTACAGCGTTGTTCGGGGTGAAAGTTCCGTATGGGGATCACTGGAAGTACCAAAGTGTTAATATAAGGAAATATCTTCATTGGTGTGATCACATAAATGGGATTGTAAATAAAGGGTACAGATCTTTGCACATGGTTATGAGGGTATTTAGGGGTTGCAGTAAGAATGTAAAGGAGAGGGCTTATAAGTCTCTGGTAAGACCCCAACTAAAGTATCTTTCCAGTATATAGGAAACTCACCAGGATTACTTAATTAGAGAACTGGAAAATAAATCCAAAGAAAAGCAGCTCGATTTGTTCTTGGCGTTTGCGAAAAAAGAGTAGCGTTACGAAAATGTTGCGAAGTTTAGGCTGGGAAGACTTGGGAGAAAGGAGACGAGCTGCTCAACTAAGTGGTATGTTCCGAGCTGTCAGTGGAGAGATGGCGTGCAATGACATTAGTCGACGAATACGTTTGAGTGGTGTCTTTAAAAGTAGAATAGATCACAATATGAAGATGAAGCTGGAATTCAAGAAAAAAAAAATTGGGGCCAATATTGGTGTATAGGAAGAGGACTTAGGGACTGGAATAATCTACGAAGTGAGATATTCAATCAATTTCAAAATTCGTTGCAAGTATTTATGAAAAGACTAGTTAAAAACGGATAGAGAACCTGCCACCTGGGCGACTGCCCTAAATGCAGATCAGTGATGACTGATTGATTGATTGATTGATTGATTGATTGATTGATTGATTGATTGATTATGTTTCTATGTTATTAAATTTTCACATCACTTTTCTATACTCCCGTGTAAAACGTTAACTGTTAACGAGGCACTGGTGGAAATACACGGCCAGTAAACTACGTCAGAATTATACGCCAAAATTTAAGGCAATTTTTCGATAAGACGGAGAGACGGAGAAGGAGCCGGCAGAGCGCGGAGTTCCCATCAACTGTTTCTCAAAAAATGGATCCAAATCAAATCGCGCTGCGATGGAAGGCAGGCAACGCCTTGACGAACAAGTCGTGCAATTTAATAAAAGTAAGAGCAAAGTGCGGCGGTCTAATATTACATTTCGCAGGCTGGGGAAGTGAGTGCGGGGTGGAGTGGGAATGAAGTTAACGCAAGTTAGGTCCCACCGCAATGCGAAATTCGTGCCCGCGCGGCCAACAATGGTGCTGCCTCGAATACAAACAATCCTTAAGTGGAAGCTCAATAACACGTCGCCATCCTATATTATTCGGGCTGAATTACTTCTTGCAGGGGGTTCACAATCTAGAAAGAGAAGGGCAGTACTAGTGTTCCATTGGGTTCAGAGCCTGTTCAATAACTGAGATGAGTAATCGGGCTTGTTCAATGAATTCAAGAGAAACGTTGTTTCTTCTTCTTGTACTTCTTCCTGCCTTCCTTCCTGGCCTTTTTTTTATTTTTTTATTTTTTTGCTAGTTGCTTTACGTCGCATCGACACAGATAGATCTTATGGCGACGATGGGACAGGAAGGGGCTAGGAGTGGGAAAGAAGCGGCCGTGGCCTTATGGTACAGCCCCAGCATTTTCCTGGTGTGAAAATGGGAAACCACGGAAAACCATCTTCAGGTCTGCCGACAGTGGGGTTCGAACCCACAATCTCCCGAATACTAGATACTGGCCGTACTTAAGTGATTGCAGCTATCGAGCTCGGTCCCTCCTGGTCTTTCTCCAAGTTATCTGGAGTCATCAATAATGTACATTGGCACCAAACATTATTAACATAACTACAACTATATACACATTCCACACAAATAAAGGTGATGCCAAGGCACTGTTATATTTATTGAAATGTACAGTAGAAAACATAAGATTCTTGGAGTATAATTGGATTCTCACAACAAAAATAATAGTTTACTAACCAAAATAAATTGCTCTACACATAAAAAAATAATACTGGCACACCAATACACAAATGAACTTACAGTCTCTGTAATTCACGTAACTCAAGTCTAGTAGCCTGTGTGCATACCGTTGGCATTAATGACAGCCTGTAGATGTCTTGGCATGGAGGGAACCAAGTTGTGAGTAATCTCTCGTGAGATCTTCGACCATTCCTCCAACAACAAGGTCTCAAACACGCGCTTCCCTGTAGAACGGCATTTTCAAACTTTTGTCTCCAAGTGAGCTGAAAGATGCTCTATCGGGTAAAGATCAGGGCTCTGTGTGGAGTGGAAACTCTTCTTGGTGCATTGCATAGTAACCACTCCCGCGTTCGCAGATCCGTACGTTTCGGGCCGTTGTCTTGTTGTTGAAAGTAAAAGATGCCATCAAGACCCAGTTTTTGTGGACTGCTTCGTAAGTGGCCTCGTAACACATCGATGTTTATGATGATCCATGAAACCTTCAATAATTGCCAAGTCACCAACAGCAGCAGCTGCCATGAATTTCCAAACCATGCGCTTCCTCCCGCACATTTTACTGTAGGTAGGACATGTTGTGATTGGAACTCTGTATTTGGTTTGCACCACACTTTTACATTTCCATCAGTTCCAAACAAGTTAAACTTGTTTCGTCAGAACATATCACAGAATTCCAAAATTCAATCGATTTATTGATATAATCTTTGGCGAACTGCAAACGTCTCCTCCAGTTAACTTCCGAAATAAATGGTTTCTTTCACGGAGATCCCCCATGAATATCAGCTGCGTTCATAACATCCCAAACAGTTTGAGCACTGTCCTGTTTGTTGTACGTTGACAATCGACCCTGCACTTTTAAAGTGCTCTTTTAGTGCAAGACGAACTATGCTCCGACGCTCCCTACATGTAAGAACTCTTGGACGTCAAGATCTGCGTTTATTGTCAGTTGGACCAGTCCCTTGAGACTTCTTGATGATTGCCAGCATTGAAGATAAATTTGGAATTCAAGAGGACAAATTGGGGTAAATATTCGTTTATAGGAAGGGGAGTTAGGGATTGGAATAACTTACCAAGGGAGATTTTCAATAAATTTCCAATTTCCTTGCAATCATTTAAGAAAAGGCTAGGAAAACAACAGATAGGGAATCTGCCACCTGGGCGACTGCCCTAAATGCAGATCAGTAGTGATTGATTGATTGATTGATTGATTGATTGATTGATTGATTGAAGTAACAAAATGTTCTTTACCAATTTCAAGGTAACATTTACCCTACGAATGCAAGAAAACCAACTTGTTGCGGAACGACACGGATTGATCCTTCCCCTTCGGATTTATCGTGACAAGTGAATGACCCATACACTGGCCATCAGGCAAGCGACTGAACTGTTTGTCAACTCCGATTGCACAAATCTGGTACTTAACCGAAAGCGAACACAGACATAACGATCTTCATATCTATGAGAAATAATTATCACCCGCTCCTCACGATATCTCAGGAACAATCCAAAAGATGATGATGAAATTAGGCGTAATGGCTCCTATTACGTCGTAGGTAATAATTAAAAAGCCCTTTTTTTGAAAAATTATGTCATGCAGAATAAAAATACAAAAATGTCCTCTCTTTCAGAATGATATTTTTGGTAGCTGCTGTAACACTGAAATTATTTTACCGTCGCTTAATACGTGTGTGATGTAAGAAACTCGGAATGAGAAAGAAATCATGGTCATCTCCCCGAAGTATTTCTCTGCGCTTCCTACGAACTAAGGAAGAACGAAAAAAATTGAGCAGTGTCCGTTCAAAATGCGTTTTTGCATGATAAGAAAGGTGTTGTCCGCCTCTGTCGTGTAGTGGTTAGCGTGATTAGCTGCCACCCCCGAAAGTCCGGGTTCGATTTACGGCTCTGCCACGAAATTTGAAAAGTGGTACGAGGGCTCGAACGGGGTACACTCAGCATCGGGAGGTAAACTGAGTATATGTGGGTTCGATTCCCACCTCAGCCACCCTGGAAGTGGTTTCCCCACTTCTCCTCCAGCCAAATGCCAAAGGCCACGTCCGCTTCCTTCCCTCTTCCATGTCTATCTCTTCCAATCTTCCCATCCCACCCACATGGCCCCTGTTCAGCATAGCAGGCGAGGCCGCCTGGACGAGGTACTGGTCATCCTCCCCATTTGTATCCCCGGCCCAAAGTCTGAGCTCCATGACACTGCCCCTGAGGCGGTAGAGGTGGGATCCCTCGCTGAGGCGGAGGGGAAACCGACCCTGGAGGGTAAACAGATTAAGAAGAGAAGAAGGAAAAAGTTGTGGAAAGTGCCATGATTGGGTATGGTACAAATCTTAAGGTATTACATGTTGTACGGTCTAGATTTCTCATAACATTCGATATTACTGAACCACTGCAATGCATACGAAAGAAATGACCTCCTCCGTAGCGTAACGGTTAGTGATATTAGATGTCCTCGGGGGCCCGGGTTCGATTCCCGGTACTGCCAGAAATTTTTTTTTTTGCTAAGGGCTTTACGTCGCACCGACACAGATAGGTCTTATGGCGACGATGGGATAGGAAAGGCCGAGGAGTTGGAAGGAATCGGCCGTGGCCTTAATTAAGGTACAGCCCCAGCATTTGTCTGGTGTGAAAATGGGAAACCACGGAAAACCATCTTCAGGGCTGCCGATAGTGGGATTCGAACCTACTATCTCCCGGATGCAAGCTCACAGCCGCACGCCTCTACGCGCACGGCCAACTCGCCCGGTGCCAGAAATTTAAGAATGGCAGGAGGGTTGGTATGTGGTTAAAATGATACATGCAGCTCACCGTCCATTGGGGATGTGCCAGAAAAGAGCTTGCACCACCTCGCGGTGAGAACACGAGTTTTCTTTACTATATGGAAGAAATACTAACTTTTATTTTCAAGTGAAAATATCGTTTGAACAGACACTCTTCAATTACTAACAAAAATCCCCCGCGCGAAGATTGGGTGATTCCAATAGTAACAGCCGTATATAGAAAAAAAAAAAAAGTAGATCCAAATGTGAAACAGAGGTCGTAAAAGCAAGAATTACAACATTCTCGAAGCTGGACAGAAAGTTAAGTTCACGCAGGACGAAGTTTTTGACTTCTTTATGAGCCTTATTAGCGTGTTAAGCCAGAACAGATAACATCCCACTACCGTGAGACGAGTAGACCAGGGCGCAAGTTACGACCGCATTGCGTATAGAACCGACCTTACCGCAGCCAGATACAACTCCCAGGGGAAAACTCACCACAAGGAAAGTTTGCTCAATTCCATTCCCGTGAATTTCATTTATATAAGCATTCCACATACATTGCAAGAAATACGTCCCTTAAACTCAAAGCAGATGCATTTTATCAATAACCACTGTCACGAACGATCAGCTAGAACGAAAGTGTAATCGATTCATAAACCAAGTTGAAGATAATGATCGTGGTAGAGATATTGAAGAGAAGGAGAACTGTATTTGAAGATTAAAGTGTTCAGATTATTCATCCCAATGTTGAGAATAAGACCGAGCAAAAATATATAAAACCGGACAGAGTAACACAGGTGGATGAGGGCAGGTTTTCTAACCGAACATGGCGGGTTCGATTCCGGCTCAGTCCGCTGGTATTTGAAGGTGCTCAAATACCCAAGTCTCATGTTGGTAGATTTACTGGCATGTAATATAATTTCTGCGGGGGCTCGACTCCTTCGCAGAATGATCATCGGTTCAGAGGGTCCCGGGTACGATTCCCGACTCGGGGACTGGATATTTGTGTTTGTCCCCACACTTTTTTCTCCGTATTCAGACAACACATCACACTACCAACCACCACATAAACACGCAATAGTGATTACATCTCTCCATACAGGCGTTGGAGTCAGGAAGGGCATCCGACTGTAAAACAGAGCCTTATCCACATGTGCTACACAGCTCGCACCCGCGACTCCACAGGTGTAATAAAAGAGGAAGATTAGAAGAAGAGAACTCCTGAGGGACAACATTCCGAAAACCGTAAAACTATTTGGAAGGACGTAAAATCAAACATAATTATTATAATATGGAAATGTCAACTCGCCAAACTAACAAATTCTTGAAAAGAAAGAAGTAAATCCATAGAAAATCCATTAGGAGCAAAAATCATCATCAGAACACAAACTCGAAAAATTACGCTTGGGGACCTGCATCACGCGCAGCTGCCTAACTGTACTTCGAAAGGCGCACCGATACCAAATCTTGATACCACTGTAAATAAAATGGAAAACAGATCAATTTACAGGACAGAAAGTAGGACCGTGACCTTAATTAAGGTACAGCCCCGGCATTTGCCTGGTGTGAAAATAGGAAACCACGGAAAACCATTTTCAGGTCTGCCGACAGTGGGGTTCGAACCTACTATCTCCCGAATACTGGATACTTCTTATTTTCCAGACAGCCGGCTCCGGGCTCGATTCCCGGCCAGGTCAGGGATTTTTACCTGGACCTGAGGGCTGGTTCTAAGTCCACTCAGCCTACGTGATTAGAACTGAGGAGCTATGTGACGGTAATATAGCGGCCCCGGTCTAGAAAGCCAAGAATAACGGCCGAGAGGATTCGTCATGCTGACCACACGGCACCTCGTAACCTGCAGGCCTCCGGGCTGAGCAGCGGTCGGTTGGTAGGCCAAGGCTCTCCAAGGGCTGTAGTGCCATGGGGGGGGTCTTATTTTCTAGACAGGGTTGTAAGCTAACGTAAGGACTGGGTATATTCTTCGAACTCATCCCCGTAACATCAACGCACCGCCTGCCTTTAGCATTTAAACAGAATGCCTGCCAATCATCACGCCAAAAACCCTAGAGACATACATACATACATACATACATACATACATACATACATACATACATACATACATACATACATACATCATTATAGACAATTATGCCTTTCAGCGCTCAATCTGCATGCCTCTGTGAATTTATTAAACGTCGCCACAATCCCCACAATCGTCTACTTGCAACTAGTGGTGTGGCCTCATTTAGTTCTATACCTCTTATCGTTAGAAACTGAGCCTAACTGTCGCCGTCTTGGTCTCTCTCCACTTCTCTTATCCTCCATAACAGAGTCCATTAATCTCCTATCCTCCTCCATTCGCCTCACATGAGCCCACCACCGAAGACGATTTATTCGTACAGCTTCATCCATCGAGTTCATTCCTAAATTAGCCTTTATCTCCTCATTCCGAGTACCCTCCTGTCATTGTTCCCACGTGTTTGTACCAGCAAACATTATCGCTACTTTCATGTCTGTTACTTCTAACTTATGAATAAGATTCCTGAGTCCACCCAGCTTTCACTCCCGTAAAGTTGGTCTGAAAACAGACCAATAGTTTCGTCCCGGAGCTGTAACAGAACACTGTTGATCGCAACTGCGAGTTTACTGTATTAGCTTTACTGCGCCTTGATTCAATCTCAGTATATTACCATCCTGAGAGAACACACAACCTAAATACTTGAAATTATCATCTACCTGTTCCAGTTTTGTATCACTAATCTGCCATTCAATTCTCTTGGATTTCTTCCCTACTGACATCAATTTAGTCTCTGAAACTCTAATTTTCATACCATACTAATTACACCTATTTTCAAGTTCCAAGATATTAGACTGCAGGCTTTCGGCACAATCTGCCATTAAGACCAAGTCGTCAGCATAGACCAGACTGCTTATTGCGTTTCCACCTAAATGAGATTATCAAATATATTTTACCAGTTCAAGCTTCTTAATACCAAGTGAGTTTTTTTCAATAATATGAGAAGTGAACGAAGATTTCTGCCACCTCTACTGATCGGTATTTCCCAAAATTGTAAGAATCTTCTTGGAATGTACCGAGAAAAACTAAGACTAAATGGCTTATCAACTCTTTTCAAGATTCACCATAACAGATGTTAAATTCTTAATTATGAAATCAGCGTGCCAGAGTTACGACGAAACGCACCTGCGCTTTCGGAGCAATTCAGAGCCGACACCAAAAAGGAAGAACGACGCGTCGTCACAGCTGGTAAGGTATGAGTCACATCGGTAGAAATAATAATAATAATAATAATAATGTTATTTGTTTTACGTCCCACTAACTACTTTTTAAGGTCTTCGGAGACGCCGAGGTGCCGGAATTTAGTCCCGCAGGAGTTCTTTTACGTGCCAGTAAATCTACCGACACGGGGCTGTCGTATTTGAGCACCTTCAAATACCACCGGACTGAGCCAGGATCGAACCTGCCAAGTTGGGGTTAGAAGGCCAGCGTCTTAACCGTCTGAGCCACTCAGCCCGCCCATCGGTAGACATTACCTGTACAGTAGCCATTCGGAAGTAATTCCTTTTTGGGCATGCAGACATGCCAACTTTCAAAAGTAAAAAATCAGGATTTTTTTGCGGCATATCCCGACATGTTATGTTATGACTAGACCTGGGATTTTAAGGCAAATGCCTATTTCGTTCCTTACGAAATAACATGATTTTTTTAAAATATGTTGACGTTTCATGATAAATCCCTTACATTGATAAAGTCTTATAGTGCCTAAAATGCCTATTTTCTACATTTAAAATAAAATTCAACTTCTGTAATTTTTACAATCACACAATGGACATCCCTGGAACGAGCAGAAAAGCAGAAGAACAACGCCAGGTAGTAAAGGTCGTACTGTGTCGAGTGACGGGGTGAGGGGAAGGATTATCTAGGAAGAACAAGGAGCAGGTAGTAAGAAGGGACATACTGTGTCAAGTCGCCAGTGAAAGAACATCTCTTTAAGTGAATATAGTTCATCATGCCTAAAACGAAATCATCTAAGAGTGCGCTTATACAACAATGGCTTGTACAATGTCCAGGGATGACTTTTGATGGCAAGATTATTTTCTGCCAGTACTGTAATAAACAGCTATGTGCATATATCTTAAATTTCATATTAATCTAAAACTAAGGTTTTGATATTGGCTCCTCTAATTAATTGTAGAGACCTAGTCCAGGTGAACTTGGTTTGATTTCCAGTACCGGCAGTAATTTAGAAATCTACGAAGTCTTGAACGGTGTTGACCCAGCATCGTGAGGACAATTGAGAAGCTACAGTGGGCAGGGGTCACGGAGCGAAGGCAGTACGGCTGAGGGATGTATCGATGACCACATGCCACCCAATATCTGCAGGCCATGAGCTGGGCAACAACCGCTATTGAAAGCCAAGGCCCTTCGGGGACTGTAGTGTTCTTGTTCTTAATTAACTTTAGAGTAATAATGGCTTAATTTAAGTAATTCAAAATTACAAATTTTCGTCAATAGCTCACATTTTCTATTCCTCATCTTAGTCTCTAACTGGCATCACTTTATTGTGTTTTAGATTTCACATGAGAAAAAATGCCACCTTCAGCAGCATGCAGATACTGCCAGTCACAAAGCGAAAGCAGCCATGAAAAGTAACATTAGGCAGACTTTGCTCACACAAACTATATCTCCTACAACCCATAATGGTTTCTATGCTGATATGTGTAGAGCCCTAGTAGCAGCAAATATCCCCTGTAATGCTGTGCATAATCCGGTTTTCAGAGATTTTTTACAGAAATACGCCAAGCAGCACATCCCATCAGCATCTACATTAAAGAAGAACTACTTAGATATTTGTTACAATGAGGTCATTTTGTCAATCAGAGAGGATATTGGGGAGTCTTGCATATAGTTGTGTGTGGACAAAACCACCGACTCTGTTGGCAGGTACATTGCTAACCTTATAGTAGGAAAACTGGAACCCAATCAGGCATCTACCGCTCACCTTCTCTGCTCTAAACAGCTTGAGAAAGTCAATAGTCAAAGCATTGCATACTTCATCAACAAGGGGTTGCAATTGTTGTATCCTGGGAGTGTTGATGATTCTAAAGCCCTTCTCCTTGTCTCTGATGCTGCTTCCTACATGATTGCCACTGCACCTCTCCTTAAAACTTTCTATCCTTCTTTAATCCATGTTACTTGCATGGCCCATGCCTTACATAGACTCGCAGAAACAGTTAGGGCCGAGTTTCCCGCAGTAAATACTCTCATTTCAACAATTAAGAAAGTGTTCTGTAAGGCTCCATCAAGAATAGCAATTTTTCGAGAGAAACTTCCCTCTATTCTCCTTCCACCACAGCCAATCATCACCCGTTGGGGTTCCTGGATGGAAGATGCCCTGTATTATGCAGAAAATCTTAAGGAAATAATGACTGTGATAGACAATTTGCCTTTAACGGACAACTCTGCATGTGTGTCGTCTGTCAAAGAGCTGTTAAATGATTGTTCCAGTGTTCAGAGAGACATTGCGTATATTCAGGCAAATTTTTCATTTCTTCCACCATTACAAAAATGGAGGGAAAAGGAAACAGTCTCAAACAGCAATTTTCTGTAATTAAGGAAGCTGAGAATAACATACAAAGTGCTAGGGGCAAGGTAGGGGATAAAATAAGAGACAAGTGGTCTAGTGTACTGCAGAAGAACCCAGGTTATTCAGTGCTGAAAAGGGTACATCAGGTAATGGATGGCGAAAAGGTAGACTTACCAAGTGAAATTGAATTGAAAAATGTAGGTACATTTTCCTATGCCCCTCTAACATCTGTGAGTGTGGAGCGCTCTTTTTCTGCTTTCAAAGTGGCTTTAACAGACAAAAGACACAGCCTGACTATGGAAAATTTGGAGAAGATTATTGTTATGTACTGTAAAACAAACTACGAATGAAAGTACTGTAGGAATGTTCCTCACAAATAATAAACACATACTCCATTCGCGTTTATGTCATTATTGGATGCCTACAGTGCTGTAATTGTGTACAGTGATTTTAGTATTAAGGTTTTAGATCAGTACTGATAATGATATATCATATAATCTATATCTTTTTTAACAATGACTTTTTTAATATTGTTTTTGATAAATGTCTTTTTTATTCTGTCTTAATTTTGCAGTTATTTTGGTTAAGAATAGGGATACCACGTTTGTTAAAGTAAAAAGTATCACATTACAGTTTAAGTGTATATTGTAATATTTTAAAATCTATTTCCTGCTTATCCACACATTTTTAAAACATATTTTAAGTGCCTATTTTCTCTTTTAAAAGCCTATTTACTTGTTTTAAAAGTCTATTTTAGGCGCCTAAAACTAATTTTTTTAGAGCCTAAAATCCCAGGTCTAGTTATGACACATCATTGATGACATAACTTTGAAGAATATTTAACAAATTATGCTACTCAATTATGTAATTTATCTTAATAATTAATAAATTTTATTTATTTGTTTGTTTGTTTATTTATTTATAAATACTGAAATACTGCATGTATCTGAGCTTTAGAAACACATAACTCTTGCCTGTAACTGCCTTACGCCTCTTCATACATTTCTGAACTAGATTTAAGCTCAAAGCACTGGCCTTGTAGAACGGGTTTTACGGGTATTTTTTTTTCGAGAATTCTTTTTCGGTAAGCTCTGATATGTATTGAGTTTTATCTTTGTAAATATGCTAAAAATAGTCTCACAGTCGGAATTGCTATGTGGAAATTATAAAACAAAAAGCATTCCGTTAGAGATTAATTTAAGACCACCACCAACTGATTACGTCTCTCTTGCCAGGGACCACTCAAAATCATTCTCTGCAGCTACTTAAAGAACGAGTAAAATCCTGAGATTTTCAAAAACATAAAGGCATATTTAATCTGTTCTCAAATTCGGGAAATAAGTCTCTGCGAGCAGGAGAGAGGGAGGAAGGAGCAAAATAGGGAGTCTCCTGCTTAAATCGGAGGAGTTCACTAATGCAATTCAAGTGAATGGGTGAGGTACAGCTTATTGAGTAAAAAAAGGGCAACTCAATTAAATATATAAAATTGAAATTCAATTAATAGAAATAACAAAAAAATAAATATAAGACCTGAAATAATTTAAGTTGAATTTGAAACTCAAATACTAAGAACTTTCATCATGTTTCAAATGGTAGTGTACAGTATTTTTTTATATGAAAAACATGTGCTAGGTTCTTTTCTTTGGCAAACATAATATAACCTGTTTAAAAATTAGTTATCACTAAAAGATGGCGAAAAATAGGATCGAAGGGAATTTTGCTATGGCACTTCTATAAAATTATAGGAACATTTAAGCAAACAATGTATGTAAACATTCAATTAGATGAACACGTTATTTATAGTGTAAACCCCATTTAGATGCAAAAATATCTCATGCAAACGTGATACAATATTAAAATTGATAAGCATATTAAAAATCCGAATATGTTTTCATCACTGGTTATGAATATAAAAAATACTAGCGGTTATATGCCCGTCGGCGACGGGTTGCAGAAGTAGTGCCATCTATCGGCGATGAAAATTAGCACCTCAACAAACAAGAGCCAGCATCAGATTATGGGTTAGGGCAGGGGTTCGCAACCTTTAAGCAACTGCGTACAACTTGAAATTTTTAGAGGGCCGATGACCTTCGAAGTTAGGCCCCTTAAAACAACAAGCAAGCATAGACATTTTTAGAAATATTGGCGTACCAACAGTCCAATTTTTTTCGGAACATATTACTGTCGGAAAACTGTCCAATGATTTGTTTTATTTAATTAAATTACTAAGAAAACTTCAGATTTAATTACTAACGCACTTCTATTTCGTTTTTTTCAACCCTTCGAGTCAGCATTGAATTTCACAGTGAATTCACACTGAGTTCACATGCGAATCAAATGTGAATTACATGCGTTTTACATGTGCTTCACAATTTGCGCCTCATTACAACGCAAATGATTTTGGAGTGAATTATTTGTTAACTCATAATGAACTTGCAGATACATTTATGTGAGTTTCAACGTATTTAATTTCTTTACTGCTCAGTCAGCATTGAAATTCACAGTGAATTCATTGTGAAATTGAACGCTGACTGTGCTCTATCAAGACCACAATACCGGGCAAGTTGGCCGTGCGGTTAGAGGCGCGCGGCTGTGAGCTTGCATCCGGGGGATAGTGGGTTCGAATCAACCTGTCGGCAGCACTGAAAATGGTTCTCCGTGGTTTTCCCATTTTCACACTAGGCAAATACTGGGGCTGTATCTTGATTAAGCCAACAGCCGCTTCCTTCCAACTCATAGGCCTTTCCTATCCCAGCGTCGCCGTAAGACCTATCTGTGTCGGTGCGACGTAAAGCCACTATGAAAAAAGACCACAAATATACATCGATTTTGTTCAAATTTTCTTGCTAATTCTTATTTAAAATATGTATGTACTGTAAATTAATAACATTTTATAATAAAGAAAATTAAAACGATTACAACATATTACAGTTTTTTATTACTCATAAGTCTAAAGACATACAAGTTTATGTAAGTAGTAAAAACTAATCAAAAAGGAAAAACATCAACACAATCAAAAACAAACTTTCAGTGCATCTCGCTCGTAATCGTTCGTATCCATTTGTAGACATGACACGATTTTTTTTTTTTTTTTTTACAATTTTTAAACTCTATTGTCTCTATGCTCGTATCACCCACACGTACCACCTGAAACGTTCCCACGTACCACCAGTAGTACGCGTACCACCGGTTGGGAACCCCTGGGTTAGGGCATTGTAAGTGGATCACATTTAGTTTTCTTACGACTCGGCGATATTAGGACATCCGAGGTGAAAGGCGACTTTCACCCCCCCCCTCCCCCCACCTTTCAACTATCAAGACGACTTTTTCAGATTTTCTCCTTTACCTTTTGCTTCTCATTTCGATAATACAGTAATTTTCATTATCTTCTTTTTTTATTTTTATTTACAAGTTGCTTTAGGTTGCACGGACACAGGTAAGTTTTAGGACGACGAAAAGGCGCAGACAGCTTAGATTGCGTCAGATCAAACTGCCTGCACACTGTAGTTGGGGCTATCGATGACGACGATGATGATGATTATCGACGTATATTTGTACGAGGGCAAATCAAAAAGTAAGGTACACTTCCAAGTTATTGCCATTTATGAAACCACATACACACAGGCAAAACGGCTATGACAACATACAATATAACTTCACTTCTCCACATAGTCCCTAAGAGACTGTAAACATTTCTCGGAATGGTCAACCAACTTTTCCATTTCGGATGCGTAGAGATCACTCCTAGAAACAGCTGCTTTCACCTCCGCATCGTTTCGGAATCGTCGTCCAGCGAGATCCTTTTTCAGATTACCGATCACATTATAATCGCACGGCTTTAAGTCTGGACTGTATGGAGGATGTTGCCATATCTCCCACTTCAATCGCCGCAGCAATTCGGAAGTTTGGCAGGCCGTGTGAGGTGTTGCGTTATCGTGCAACAAAATCACACCGGCGCTCAATTTTCCCCGCAGATTTTCTTTAATTGCCTTACGCAACCGGTTCAACGTTTGACAATACGAAGCCGAGTTGATTGTCATGCCTCTTGGCATAAATTTCACGTGCACCACACCCTCCATGTCAAGGAACCATGTCGCCATTACCGTTTTTGCTGAAGGTTGGACCTTGGCATCTCCAATTTGGAGTGAACATCCAGTTGACGCGCCATTGAGCCTAGCCCGCTCCGCACACACAACACGACGGGATACCACGTGTCAGCAGTTACTGTACCATACTCCGCATTGGCCATGCTTGAGCGGCAGCTGTGGTTTTGTTTGCGATTCCTGACCTCATTGGGTCCTTAATCTCAACTTGACGTATGGCTTAGGGCGTAAACTGATCGTTTTGTTTGGTACATAATTTCCAGAATTTCAGGGAAGGTAGTGGAGTGGCGAACGTGGAAGATTTTGAAATGTGGTGGTGGCAGTTGCTTGCCGTTGTTTGCGACTTAGAAGTAGAGAATTATTTGCACTTTGGAAGATGCTAGCCACCAGTAGGCTCGTTGAGAGGTTTAGAGGGATTTTTTTCTTTTATGCCAGTTGCTTTACGTCGCACCGACAAAAATAGGTCTTATGGCGACGATGGGATTTATTTAGGAGTGCGTTGTTGGGGCATGCAGTGTTTCTGGGTGGGATATTTTTAAGAAGTTCTTTTGGGGGGATGATTTATGATGTGCGATTTGGATAGTGCGTGGGAGTGGTGTTGAGGTTGAGGTTTAGTAGAGACGGAAGTTGTTGGTTAGTTGATTGTGGGTGGCGGAGAAGTTTGCTTGCGATGTGATGTGCTTCTGTTGCTTTCTTAAGGAATCCCAGTTACGACACACAGCATGATCTCACGGCGAGCTGGTGTAACTTACTTTTTGATTCGCCCTCGTATACGTTCTCTTTTGGGTAACCCATAAATTAATATTTCCACCCTCCAAAATTAGGATTACCTCAATCGGGTATGAACACGCCATCTTGAGATCCAAAGGACGGCACTTTACTTAAAAGGAAACTTAATAACCGATTTAAATACACTGAGACATTTTTGTGCTATTTTGCAGGGAATACGTTTTAGTACAAAAATAAGGACGGTATTTGTAACGAACCCATCAACAGGCTGGTTACCGTTAACATATCCAGCAGTTTGTTCCAATCTTTCAGCAGCAAAAATTCCTTTCAGTTGACGTATACTTGATAGGTTTGCCTTTTAAGCTATCGTAAAATGTTTCATAAACAAAACGGCGTGTGCTTCCTAACACGATATGACCTTTACATTTTCATCCAACTGCAAGTTATCACTTTACACCTGTATGGATTACTGACTATGCTTAGTCAACTACTGTACACAAAATTCCTAAATCTATCTGTGGAATATCTATCAAAAGCTTTAAAACAGACGTAGCTTCTTCAGTTATCACTATCGACCGGATGTTTAGACATTAAGGGAACCCGGAAGTACCTTAGGCTCACAAAGGTCAATTTTCGTTTTTGAGCTTAGAAAAATCTCCATCTTTTATGTAGAATTTGGTGTAGCAATTATTGTGCTGAAGTTGTATTTGAGGCAATAAAATTAGGTTTAAATATAACTGTGCACGCAAATATTCTTTTGGTATTTTTCGGTAAGTCATTATTTTCTTGAAATGTTGTGTTCCTTTTTCTCAGAAACGAAACCATAAATGTAATTGAAACTTGGTAGTCTCGTAGACGCTATATAGATCTGCTCGTGGAAGTAAATTTTATCAGATATCTTGATTAGTTCATGGAGTACATCTTGAAGTGCACTGGGCATCTTACAGGAAATTCCAGTTATCAACTAGGATACAACAAAATAATTTCTCAACTCTTGTAAAAAATACGACTTTAAATTTACTTCAGCAATTCAAAAAAGGTTTATGTTATGCAAGCAAAGTTTCTTGGGTCGTCTGGTTTGAGTATTTTCCCAGATAAAGGTACATAAGTTAAGGAAAGTTTTTACAATGTTTAAAAAATATTATTCTTATAATGTTCTGACACAAAATAATGGTGAACGCATTCTGAGCATATCAAAAGAACATTCAAGGAAATACCTTTTTTACTTTCTGAGATATGTAACTATACACTGGAAGTTACATTTTTGCTATCGTTTCACACTTCCCGGTTCCCTTAGGTTAGAATGCAAACTTACTGAAAGGAGTACCAAGTATACTCTACCCGGACAACAGTTCTGCTATGAGATTTGCATAATCATTAGGGGCCTATTGGAACCCGCTAGAAGTTATGTTGCTCTCGCTGCATTACGGATGCGCTGGCTAGACGACAACTCCTATCAGCCAAATTAGTTTTCATTCTAATCTAGTACTACCTAAACAGTCGGTCTCTAGTTTTCACTGATTTTTTTTCTTCTTTTATACGTCATCAGCCCCGTGGTGACGACAGCCTTTGGCCGTAGAGGAGATATACAGCAATGTTTGTGTGTGTTTTTAAGTAGTAGATTGCCGGCGGAGTGTGTGCTGTCTTAAGCCTGAGTAATGGACACACTACTTCGCAGTCGAGCCAAGAGCTACGGTTCATTACGTCGCGAGTCTCATGGGTCCAACAGAGATGTTGCTGGGTAACGCACACAGACGTCTGCATCCACTGCTTGCTCAATTCCTGCCACTCTTCTATTTTATACAGCGTGCCGGCTTAAATTCACACTAAAATAAGAATTAATATCTTGAGAAGAAATAACGATAATCATTGACGGTTTGGCTCTAAAAGTAGAAACATTCAAAATATTTCTTTACATAGCTACTACACCTCGATATGCGTATCATTACTGGTGCGATAGACGCCGAATCTGTATGCCATTCCCCTCCCCCCCCCCCGGCGAGCTTGGTGTTGTGGGCAGTTTCCCGAAGGCGTCTGTGCTATTTCCTGTTTGATATGTACGTGGGGAACATCGTCACTTCGTTGCAGTTGATACTTCAGCCGAAAACAACGTTGCACAAGCTTTTTTTGCTAGTTGTTTTACGTCGCACCGACACAGATAGGTCTTACGGCGACGATGGGACAGGAAAGGGCTAGGAGTGGGAAGGAAGCGGCCGTGGCCGTAATTAAGGTACAGTTCCAGCATTTGCCTGGTGTGAAAATGGGGAAACCACGGAAAACCATTTTCAGGGCTGCCGACAGTGGGGTTCGAACCTACTATCTCCCGAATACTGGATACTGGCCGCACTTACGCGACTGCAGCTATCGAGCTCGGTTTGCACAAGCTTAACGCACAGCTAGCGAGAAGCTGCCTGAGCTGCCTAACTTTCAAAGAAGAGAGAAAGATGGGCACGCATCTCGAAACCCAGCTGTATCACACATTAAATGCAGTTTCTACATTTAAATCCAGCATTCGAGCAGCTATCGCAAATGATACATCTGCAATGCAACAAAACACATGGAGTGAGGTCGAATAGTCTCGACGTCCGTCGCGCCATTAATGGTGCGCATATCGAGGTGTATTAGATATGCAAAAAATCATTTTGAGTTTCTCTACTTGCAGAAACAAACCACCAAGATGTATCTATATTACTTCTCAAGGTATCCATATGTATTACATTACATAATCAAGCCGGACACCCCGTACATCATCGGAAGGTTCATGTCTTTTGTGGCTCATTAAGTATACTATAAGCTCCATACGGATACTTATGTGTTACCTTTACCACAAACATCGCAGTCATCAGCCCAAATATTGCTTAATTTTTCTGTGAGACATTTTCGCCACATGAACTGGTGTCGGCACATGATGATTATGATGATGATGATGGTGTGGTGGTGCTGGTCGTGGTGGATTTGGCCGAGGTTTACGGCCGGACGCCCTTAGTGACACCAACTACTGCATGTCCCTGTGGTGGTTGGTACTGAGCTGTATTGAATGTAGGTTTCTGTTAAGATGAAGATAAACACCCAGTCCCCGAGCCTGAGGAATTATCTATATGTTGTTAAAATCCCCGGCCCAGCCGGAAAAAGAACCCAGGGCCCTCTGAACTGAGTTTTTCATTCAAGTCGTCACGACATTTTAGATTAAATAAACCTGCATGTTAAAATGCACGTCATCTTTCAATGCTTACTTGGAACGCAATAATAAACCAAAATCTGTTCCAAAAACGATACAAAAACTCTAAAACAGAACTGTTTGAAGTAACTGACGTATATATCCGCCAACATAAAGATTTTTCTGTAAATTTAATTACCAGTCGGCAAATATATTTTAGCACCTATTTCTACCAGTGCGAAAAATCTTGGCATGTCCAGTCTGTCAGTTAATCTTGTCCACACCACAGAGACAAACATAAAGCGATTAGCCATGATGGAGGGGCAGGCAGCGTTGTCAGACTCATGACGTATCTTCCACGTGGCGTCATATTTTCTGATATCTTCACTAATACAAAATGTCCGCTGTCAAGTTTAACTCGTCCACTAAAGTAAACTCGTATCCTCATCCTGAGGTGGTACAGCTCTTTTCAGGCACACCCCCAACGGAGGTGAACTGCATGTACCATTTTAACCACATACCAGCCCTTCTGCCATTCTTAAATTTCTGGCAGTACTGGGAATCGAACCAGACCGTCCGACGACGGCAGATGATAGTGCTAATCGTTATGCTATGGAGGTGGACATACCATATTCGTGTTTTACTGGCCCTAAAATCTCCCGCTCTGCGCTGCGGCATGGCCGCTCCCACCTTCAGCCGGCCGAGGACCTCAAGAAACATTGCTCCCTGACCGCCAGCTGAATTCTTTGGGACAAGACAGGGCGTACTGTTGTCTATATGATGAACCTCATCGCTGGCAAGGCCAATTTACCAGTCCATCATCTCTGCACACAAGTTTTCTTTTTTCGGCATAAATATGTCTTAATGGTTACGGGTCGTCTGAAAATTTGAGTTACGGAAGTGTAACCCTAGCATCCGCGCAGATTGTGATGTAAGGTATTGTTACTTAGCAAACGCGCAGACTGTGATGTAAGGTATTGTTACCTAGCAACCGCGCAGACTGTGATGTAAGGTATTGTTACCTAGCAACCGCGCAGACTGTGATGTGAGGTATTGTTACCTAGCAACCGCGCAGACTGTGATGTGAGGTACTGTTACCTAGCAACCGCGCAGACTGTGATGTAAGGTATTGTTACCTAGCAACCGCGCAGACTGTGATGTAAGGTATTCTTACTTAGCAAACGCGCAGACTGTGATGTGAGGTATTGTTACTTAGCAAACGCGCAGACTGTGATGTAAAGTATTGTTACCTAGCAACCGCGCAGACTGTGATGTAAGGTATTGTTACCTAGCAACCGCGCAGACTGTGATGTGAGGTATTGTTACCTAGCAACCGCGCAGACTGTGATGTGAGGTACTGTTACCTAGCAACCGCGCAGACTGTGATGTGAGGTACTGTTACCTAGCAACCGCGCAGACTGTGATGTAAGGTATTGTTACCTAGCAACCGCGCAGTGTGATGTGAGGTATTGTTACCTAGCAACAGCGCAGACTGTGATGTAAAGTACTGTTACCTAGCAACCGCGCAGACTGTGATGTAAAGTACTGTTACCTAGCAACCGCGCAGACTGTGATGTAAGGTATTGTTACCTAGCAACCGCGCAGACTGTGATGTGAGGTACTGTTACCTAGCAACCGCGCAGACTGTGATGTAAGGTATTGTTACCTAGCAACCGCGCAGACTGTGATGTAAAGTACTGTTACCTAGCAACCGCGCAGACTCTCTCTTATTGCTGGTGGTCATCAGAAATTAGCAGCCGTTGATGGATGGCCGTGACCAAGAGATATATTTATAGTCATTTAATTTATACAAAGGGAAAAGTGGTTTCTTCTTTCTTACACGTTGCTTTATGTCGCACCGACACAGATAGGTCCTGCGGCGATGATAGAATAAGAAATGTCTAGAATCGGGAAGGAAACGACCGTGGTCTTAATTAAGGTACAGCCCCAGCATTTACCCGGTGTGAATATGGCAAACCACTGAAAAAAAATGTTCAGGGCTGCTGACAGCGGGGTTCAAACCCACTATCACCCGAATGCAAGCGGCAGCTACGTGTCACACAGAAATAACTTCTATCGTTAAACGAGTCTTCAAATAGTGTCACATCGAAGGGGCGACCTCGAGTACTACCAGAAAGCAGCTTGCTGCTAAACCGAACTAAAGCGATGTTCTCTGCGCATCTTCAGAGCTGAGAACGCCAGGGCTTCAAATCCACCATTTCCCGAATCTTAGCTAACAGGTGCATGGCCCGAAACGCACAGCCAATTCGCTCGGTGTCCGGTACTATACGAAAACCAAACCAAACCCCACGGAGCAACAGCTCTGACGGGCCACGGTCTACCAAACGACCACTACTCAGCCTGAAGGCCTGCAGACTGAGATGTCGTGTGGTCAGCACGACGAATCTTCTCGGCCGTTATTCTTGGCTTCGTAGACCCGAGCCGCCATCTCACCGTCAGGTAACTACTCAATTACTGTAATCAAGTAAGGTGATTGGACCTCGAACCAGCCCTCAGGTCTAGGTAAAAATCCCTAACCTGGCCGGGAATCGAACCAAGGACCTCCGGGTAAGAGGCAGGCACGCTACACATACACCGCGGAGCCGGCCATTAAACTATTCCGGAATAAATAAATAAATAAATAAATAAATAAATAAATAAATAAATAAATACCATTACACTTCTACTTTTCTAACGCTTTTGCCACACCTGTGGGGTCGCGGGTGCGAACTGCGTCGCAAGTGTGGATTTGCCCCTGTTTTACGGCCAGATGTCCTTTCTGACGCAAGCCCTAAAAAATACAGCATTACACAGCTGCTGGAAATTGAAAAAAATGTAGGTAGACCTATGCTTCTCTTATGAACTGTTACTCCATATATACCAATTCTCACAGCGAGCACCCTGATGAAAGCCTGGTTGCGTTGAAATGGTCTTGTAGGAGAAGTGATCAATCCTTCGTCGTTCTTTGTTCTGTCCGTCCCGGCACTCAAGCACAGTCCGTTGTAATCTTCCTAGGGTGTGGCTAGATGAAGTGGGGCTTTCTGCTCAAGGGCTGCTCATCTTGACAGAAAAAAACGTATGTTCCAAAGCATATGAACTGCTAATTTATACACTTGATATAAACAATAAAAGCGTAAATGTTGCAGTAAATTGGCGCCATTCATGAAAAAAAAACATACGTCAGAACAACTGCGACATACGTTCCCGTCCAGATTAGGGAATTTTACCTGTACCTGAGGGCTGATTCGATGTCCTATCACCTTACTTGATTATAATAATTGAGGATTTATCTGACGGTGAAATGGCGACTCCGGTCTACTAAGCCATGAATATGCCAAAAAATGTTCCAGTCTCAGAGACTGGATTCTCCTCGTTAACAGACGGGTGCGTTAAGCGATACCGCCACGATGCAACATGTTGAATGTTGAGTGTACTCGGCTTATTTTGGAAACAAGGCAACACTACCGTTTTACGTCACAGTTGATATCAACATGATAGCAATGAGAACTCTAGATTTGCCTGGAATCCGAACCAAGCAAAAGAATTATTCCTTTGAAACTACCCGTATGTATATTTTTAAATTCGGACAGCGAATGCGTTGGTGAGAGGTCAACGGCGATATCATTCCAGGACACTCGTGTAGTTTTCGTGTGCACCGTGTCAATAATTATTAAGCACACTGTACAATACTCATACTAAGTGAAGAAGTAGGCGATCCGAACAGGTAAATTAAATTTCACTCCTGAATAGCGTTCCGACTTTTCATGAAACGGAGAAGAAAAGAAAAATCAGCTCAAAGAAGAATGAGACGATACTGTTTACAAGATGAAAAGACGCACGCAGAAATTCAAATACTAGGAGCTATCTACTACTGACGGTAGCTACACAATAGCAGCCCATCCCTGCAATCAGGAGCGCTGTAACAGTCTTGAGAGCAATATTACAGTTATTCTTAAAATGAAAAAGGCTGGAGTGATCGTACAGAAGATTTAGGATGATTATTCAAGTGAACGAGGAACGAAGAGAGATATTGCAACCTATTTACTGCCTGCGTCAGGTAACTTAAACCAGCGTTCCCAAAAAACGGCCACTGATGATCCCGCGTTTCACCACAATCCTGTGCCCATAGTACGAAGGTCAGTTCGCTTATCACTTGGATATTTCCCAGAAGAAAATTTTCTAACCACACCTCAGCTCATTTGGGTCGGCCCAGGTTCCATTTGTTCCTTAAGCGAAAAACCTTCGCCGTTTTTTTGGGAACTGGTTTAATTTACCTGACACAGGCAGTAAGTAGGTTGCAATGTCTCTCTTCGTTCCTCGTTCACTTGAAGGGACTAGAATGAGGCGTAAAAAGTCTCGGGAACAACTGGAAAGAATACGCCAGTCTGGTGACGGTAGATTTTCTTTTTTGCTAGTTGCTTTACGTCGCATCGACACAGATACGTCTTATTGCCACGATGGGACAGGAAAGGGCTAGGAGTAGGAAAGAAGCGGCCGTGGCCTTAATTAAGGTACAGCCCCCAGCATTTCCCTGGTGTGAAAATGGGAAACCACGCAAAACCATTTTCAGGGCTGCCGACAGTGAGGTTCGAACCTACTATCTCCCGAATACTGGATAGACGGTAGATTTACTGCCACGTAAAGGAATTCCTGCGGGACTAAATTCAGGAATCTCAGTGTTTTCGAAAACCGAAATAATTGTTAGACATAAAAAACCTTTTTGCTCAGACGGGTCTTACAGCGACGATAGAATAGGACAAGGTTAGGACTGAGAAGAAAGCGAACTTAGCTTTATTTAAAGTACAGCTCTAGACTTTTTTGGTATGAAAATGGAAAAACCATACCAAACCATTTTCAGGGTTGGCACCGTCATCTGAATACAATCTAGTAGCTACACTCGGTCGGTGGAAGTGGACTCGGGTCCGGCCATCCTAAACATAGTTTACAGTGGTTCCAAGGTTCAACTCCTAGCGAATACCCACGTCGTCTCGACTGTGACCTTCCCGATCTTCGCCTAGTAAAGATACTGAGACACACACATCATCAAACATAAAATGCACTCGGCTTGTGAGAGTTGAATGTTAGTGCCACCGGCTTCTCAACAAGACGGGTTCCAATCCTTCCCATGGTATGTGAAACGAGGGAAGAAAATTCTGTTGTTTTACGCCTTTCATCTGAACAACAAAATAGTTAATAGGGAGTTAAAGGTATACATGGACAACCGGCTATTGAGACACAACAGATAACCTAACTTTCTAGGGGTCACATTGGATAGAACATTGTCTTATAAACGACATCTCTAGAATGTTACTGCAAGAGTAAGAAATCGCAACAATATAATCCATAAATTATGTGGAACCATTATTATGTGTATTCGACTGCCGAATACTGTGCAGCTGCCTGGCTAAACCGTGTCCACAAAAATATCTGAACACCACAATGCGTCTCATCACCGGCACATTCAAATCTACTCCCATACAGTGGTTGCAAGTGATAAGTCATATTCCTCCTCCAGATCTGAGACGTGAAGATGTTCTCCCAAGAGAATTCAAGAAAATAATGGAACAATCCAGAACTAACGATACATAATGATACGATGATGCAAATGATAATCGCCTGCGTTCACGAAAACCACCAACAAGAGATGCCATGAACTTCAGGAACAATAACTACCAAATTTTCGTTGAATGACAGAAGAAACTCAACAATAAATACTACCCAACAATGCCTCCTGACAAGAACACGCCACACCTGCTTTCAACCTCCCTCGTAGACTAAAAACCAAGGTAACTGTGCAACCTTCCACTACAGTGGAACAGAGTGTGATTGTGTTGCTACACAACAGACGATCCAGCTCATTATCACTGATTGTAAGATAATGCCAGTGATAGTGAATTTGCTCTCGCCATCCCAGAAATAATAGACTACCTCTAAAATTTAGATATGCGTACATGGAAGTGTAGATCCTACCTAAGAGTGACAATGTACCTCTAGCCATACGCTGAAAAAATAAATCCCTTAAAGTACTAATCACCATCCACCACCATACATTTTGAAATTTTTGTTGGGTCGAAATCCACAGTGATGAAGATTCCTTGCCTCTTACTAAGTAAACTACACACTTGCTTTTTTCAAATGTGTGAGATACAGGAGACTGTTGGTAACAAAGCCCCTTGTCATTTAAACAAATCAACAACAACAACACAATACATTTCCTTCAAGGTATCCAATCATTTCTATAATTTTATTTATCCTGAATTAGTTTCAATGGACTAAAAACGTCATGAGTTATAGGTTTTCATCAAGGAACACTCCTCAACCGACGAGGATAACTCGATGCATCACATTTTTCACCGTTGGACACACGGCTCTTCTTCACCATTCTTGAAATTATTCCCATGATCCCCACTACAGTGTTAGAAGACAGCGATTCCATTCAACTCCCACACACAAGGGTACACGAATGAGTGAAGGTTACATTTTAAGCATTTGAACATTCTAGGTAATCATATACACTACATAATCGTGACGCTACGAGCCTCCGTGGCTCAGACAGTAACGCGTCGGCCTCTCACCACTGGGTTCCGTGGTTCAAATCCCGGTCACTCCATGTAAGATTTGTGATGGACAATGCGGAGGCGGAACAGGTTTTTCTCCGGGTACTCCGGTTTTCCCTGCCATCTTTCAGTCCAGCAACACACTCCAATACCATTGCCCCAGACGTGTGCGACAGGCTTTGGCAGCCGGCACACTTCTTATTCTTGCCGGGGCTTCCTTCATTCCACCCCTGACCCGGTCATTGACCGGAAAGCAGGTTCTAGGTTTTCTTTCAATCGTGAGGGTAAAATTGGTGATAGAATTCACATGTGCTGATCACTAATATGTTTCAAACACTATAAGGAGCGTTGGCTCACTATTCGACGACGAGACGAATTCGCAAACAGCTGGATTGTGATTTTACCTCCTGGTAAGGGTCTACATTCCCCTTTTACGGTTGGTCGAACGAAGGTAGTCGTATAGTTTAGTCCTGCTCCACTAGTGAGCGCGACTTGTCCGACCGCTTGGCGCACGACAGTCTAAGCGAACTCACCTCATTCGGTCCGACTGATCCACATTCGTAGTCACTACGACATTCGTTGCGTACATGAAAGGGGAGTGCAAAAAACAGGGCGAAAGCAAAACTTGAGAGGAAGCAATATGGATTACTATATTAAGAAAAGATGAAGAGCGAAGTGTTGGGGATACTTCTTACTAGTAACAACTGCAAATAGTCAACATGCAGGATATGTACGATGTATATGTTGTGCTTCCTCGTTGACATTTACATCTGAAAACACACGTGTGTTAAGTGCGTTCATCAAATACAGTATCACATGATATCAAACAAAACATTACACAGAAGTGCATCAAAATGTGTGCAACAGATCTCCATCCCTATAGGGTTGTTTCGGGAATACGTTCTTATATCTTCATCAAAAACGAGTTCATGGTGGCGCATACTATGGACGAATAAACGTTGCTGATATTCTTACTATAACAATTCGTTTATTAACAGATCGACTTTCTGATGACGATCCCCTTGCACAGTGGATAAATAACAGCGCAGAATATCCAAGACTTGCTCTGTTATCGAAGAAAGAAGTGAACAATGTTGCCAACCGTACGGTTTGAACAGTACATTTACTGTTTTTAGTCCCCTATGCACAGTGTACGGTTCTGCGAAATTTTTAAACGAACATTATTATTGTATATGTTCATATTTTGTATCCAAAATTACTCTTTCTCCTCTTTGAGCGTACGTGATTTCCTGGACATGTATGACGTGGCCTCCTTTCTCCATGACACTTCCAAGATTTGAATGTTGTGATTCATCTTTGAGCTGGCTTCAGATCAACCAATGACGCGCCTGGTTTTTTTCTGTCTCACTCTGCGGCCGGGATTACCTTACTTCGAACTTTATCAACTGCGGGCCTCGTAGTCGCATACTTGTTCACAGTCACACTGTTGAATGAGCCCACACCGAACTCCGTCAATCGTTTGTTAACCAGTGTGATTATTTATTTATCGTTTGGCATATACATGGACAGTACAATAAATTACAGATTTATATCTACATTATTTACATAGGTAATTGCCTGTGGCGTCGCCAGGAAAAATTTACTCCTTTTTCCATTGAAACGTCTCAGTGGGCATTCCTGTGTGATATGCTTCACAGTTTGCCTCTCAGCACGACAGTCGCAGCAGGATGATGACTTTTCCCTCCATTTATACAGCAGATCTGCACACACACACCATGGTTGGTCCGGATCCGGTTTATCTTGGACCATACTTTCCGAGGTTGTTCATATCCAGGTACCTTCTGTGTAATGCATGGCATTTCTAAGGATTCTGCTGGAGCAAATTGTCTCCATTTATTAGACCAACTCTCAGTCAGGTTGAAATTATTGACTTTAAGGTTCTCCGCCGCGCAGATGGGTGGACGTCTTGACTTAAGTCTGTCTATGTGTAGGTGGAGGATATCCTCATAAACGGGCAATCCTTGATTATTCTGGATCTTGTTGTATTCATTCATCAGAGCAATGCACCTACGGAGGTGGGGTGGAGGAATATGGCTTAGTACGGGCAACCATTGAACTGGAGTTGATCTGATCGTGCCCGTGATTATTCTCATTGTATCATTTAACTTAACATCTATTCTTTTCACATGAGGACTGTTCATCAAGACGGGGGGAACAATACTCTGCAGTAGAGTAAATCAGACTTAGAGCTGAGCTGAGCTGCGCAGAGTAGTTGCACTTGCACCCCAAGAAGAACCACACTGTTTTCGAATTATGTTGTTACGTGTCTGAATCTTGGCAGCGCTCTTTCTCAGATGTTCTTGGGATGACAGTGTTCTGTCTAGTGTAATGCCTAGATATCTGGGGTGTCTATTATGGCGGAGGAGAGTGTTATCGAAGTATACTTTGAGGTCCCTTGAAGCCATTCGGTTGTTCAGATGAAAACAAGAAATTTCTGTTTTACTCATACTTGGTTGGAGTCTCCATTTTCGAAAGTATTTTCCTAAAGCAGAGAGATCTTTTGTCAACGTTTCTTCTGTCTGCTCGAAGCATATGTCTTTAGTGGCAAGAGCCCAGTCATCTGCATACCCAAATTTCCTGGATCTTGTGGAGGGTATATCTGAAATATATAAACTGAAAAAGAGTGGGGCAAGCACTGAACCTTGTGGGAGTCCATTGTTTAGTTTGCTGGGTTTACTGATTTCATCCCCCATGACCACACGAATTGTTCTGTCACTCAACATGTTATTTATAAGATGAGCCAGACTCCTACATGGAATCACTTTAAGGAGTTTGCTGATTACGCCTTCTCTCCATTCTGTGTCGTAAGCTACCTTTAAGTCAATAAATGCTACTGAAGTCTTTAGTCTTTGCTGAAATCCTGCTTCAATGAAGGTAGTTAGTGACAAGACTTGGAGTTGCTCACGTCCGTAGGTTTTAACCTAAAATTACCCTACACGTGCTCCCTGGGTGGTGCTAAGCGAGCAACAGCGAACAGGCTGCCGGACTATCCTAGTGATCTCCTGGCTATTTTACATGAAAATGAAAAATCATTCAAATGGTTCTTTTCAGAACCAACAGGCGAAGACTTTCGGGCCTACACTTAAGGTCCTTCATCTAAACGAGTGTGAAGTGTGGCGCAATATCAAACATGTAACGGTGCAGCGTCGAGTTGTAAATCTTATGGATAACGTGATTTCGTCAAACTTATGAATAATATTGTGTTGTACTTAAATTCTTTTGCGTGACAGTGCAGTACTTCAATTTCTTGTTGGTTAGCTCACTATGTATTAATTAAGAATATATTATTTTTTGGCATTTATTTTAAATGTTAAATAAGTAAAGAAGCGGTTAACTTCTGATTTCAAAAATAAAGCAGAACCTTCGACACACACAAAATTAAAACTTTCTATTAAATCACCCAAAAGAAAACAACAGTACAGGCAGTCGTAAGGGAGTACAGACGGTATAGGATGTGGCTGAGTCCTGATCCAACACGTGAAGAAAGGGCAAAGTGTAGGGCCTATATGTTGCATTTTCTTATTTTTAGTTATACGTTTCAGTTAAGTATTCCACCGAACTCGATAGCTGCAGTCGCTTAAGTGCCACCAGTATCCATTCTACGTGAGATAGTGGGTTCGAACCGCACTGTCGGCAGCCCTGAATATAGTTTTACGTGGTTTCCCATTTTCACACCAGGCAAATGCTGGGGCTGTAGGCCTACATTAATTAAGGCCACGTCCCCTTCCTTCCCACTCCTAGTCCTTTCCTGTTCCATCGTTGCCATAAGACCTATCTGTATCGGTGAGACGTATTCTTATTTGATATTATTGCTACTTGCTATTATCGCACGCATTCTATTGAATGGTACTGTACGGTTTTACGATTAATTTTGAATTTCTGTACGGTTTATCAATTTTCCGAGGTTGGCAACGCTGGATGCGAAAGAAATTTCAGTTCAGCTGGCAACTTAATCAAGTGACATGCTCACTTAACCAAGATATAGGAAATACAGTACAAAAACAGACAACACAATATTGATGAATGTTTGTGAAAGACAGTACAAGTTAATGTTCCGTGTCTAGTAACGTGACAAGTTATCTCACAGTATTTATAGCAAGTTTGTAATTATATTTCTTCAACGCATATTTCGTTAAAATATTTGCACAGTATGGAATATTTTGTAGTGAGCCACACAGCCGCCTTAAGTCAGACTACATGCTGCAAGCCAACCCGCCCAAAGTCGACCGAACGTACTGTATGAGGTTCGAATGAGCGTGAGCTATGAACTCAGTCGTTTGCAGACGTCTGCCGCCTGACGCTCTAACTGATGAAACGTTCACTCCTCTGTGCATTTCCATATACGACTGTCCCATATCCGGAGGGCACCTCTTGCTAATGTACGGATATCGTGCTTACTCCACTCCTACCCGTGAGTGCTATTCACAGCAATAAAGCCAATCGCAAGTCTTCGAGCATCTAGAGAGAGATATATTACTACTTAGTCAGTTCCTTAAATTGAAATACGTTATTCATTTCGCTTATTACAAAACACACACACACAAGGGCCGCATTAATTTTCATTTCATTTACACTTCGAACTCAACCAACGGTAGCTCTGAAGATAGTTTCCCTTTCCACACCAGGCACCTTACTTCAGACCATGGCTGCTTCCTTCCCTGCCCTACCCCTTCCGTGCTCCATCGTCGCCGAAAACCCATTACTAATTAAACTGACAACAGCTTCTTATGCTACAGTGATACAATCTTGTAAGTTTGAAATCTTATTTGGGACACTTACGGCTATAAGTATTACGTCTGGATCACGCGCTTTGAAGTTACGTACTTTTATAAAGTCGAGGTATGAGCACAGAAAGCCTAAAAAGTTATTTTTTTCGTTGTGATTACAACAGCTGCCGAATTAACGTGCTAGAAAATGTATGTACCTCTGTTAAACGTAGAAGGAATGAAGCTATAATTTGGTGCAATTAGATTCGAGATAGCTTCATCCATTCGCATTTTTTATAGAAGCTTAAACTCAAATAACCGAACTTTAGAATTCGACAGGCACCTGAGTTAGTGCAACGATAAACAAACAAACAAACAAACAAACAAACAAACAAACAAACTATTGACTCATGTGAAGTGCTGGTTTTACGGCCGGATGTCCTTCATGACGTACTGTGCGTGTTCCTCTGATCGTTGGTAGTGCGATACGCTGCATGTAGATGTATAGCTAGAAGAATTAATCAAACGTGGTTAAAATCGCTGGCGCGACTAGGAATGGAAACCGGGACCCTCTGAACCGAAGGACACTATACTGAACACACAGCAAAGACGCTGAACTTATGACCTTCTTCTTCTTATTATTCTTCTTTGTCTACAGATTTTCCCACACCTGTGGGATAGCGAGTGCGAATTGTGTCGCACATGTGGATTTGGCCCTGTTTTCCGGCCGGATACCCTTCATGTCACCAACCCTATATGGAGGGATGTAATCACTATTGCGTGTTTCTCTGGTGGTTGATAGTGTAGTGTGTTGTGTGAATATGAATAGGAAAGTGTTGGTACAAACACAAACACCCAGTCCCCGCACCAGAAGAATTAATCAGAGGCGATTAACATCCACGACCCCGCAGGGAATCGAACGCGGGACCCTCTGAACCGAAGGCTTCAGCGCTGACCATTCAGCCAATGAGTCGGGCCTGAACTTACATTAACCACACAAAACTGAAAAAAGAAAAGGAAATTGAAACTAAACTCCGAAATACTACACTTACACCTTCTGAAGTCACAAGATCATGTAAGATTTCACCTCAGTGTATAAATGGTTAAAATTATAGCAGTTGCGTAATTATTGACTCCTGCGAATTTGTACTGTTCGACTATACCTGGAGAAGAACTGCTGCAAGAATGTCTGAAGGAAACCGTAAAACGACCTACAAAGATAGTTATGCGTGTGGTTTGAGGGACAGGTACACAGTGCATAGACTCCATTTTTCAACTTCTTTTTCAGGGCTGCCAATAGAGGGCTTCGATAAATATCTCCCCCCAATGCAAGCTAACGGCCACACAAGCCTTACCGTGCAGCCTACATGCTCAGCGAGTTATAATGAGCGTGAGTTTTAAGGTATGATTCTCTTTAAAGTAATGGCACTTTTTCAGTGAGTGGTGGTGGTGATTATTGTTTTAAGAGGAAGTACAACTAGGCAACCATCCTCTACATAACACTAATCAGAGAGAAAACTGGAAGGGATCCGACACTTCCAAAAATGAAGATATCGGCCAAAGGAAGACAAGGGCACAAAGGGCGTGAAAATGAAAGACTCCCTAGCCCTCGCAAACCTAATAGCGTCGAGGTCGGAAAAGAACAGGAGTTGATCAAGGAAGATCTGATAGGATAGGTGAAAGTGAGGAGCCTGGCACAAGTAATTGGAAGCAATGCCTGGACTCAGCTAAGAGCCCCGTGGTCGCCAACCCACGCTCCAAAGTTCAGAGCCCCTGGGGCCCCTTTCAGTCGCCTCTTACGACAGGCAGGAGATACCGTGGGTGTTATTCTACCGTCCCCACCCACACGGGGTTTTATCAGTGAAGTAATAAAGATCCACAGCAGAGTTTATATCACCTGATCTCTACTTGCTTCGCTTAAGCACTTCCCTCGTACGAGTCATAAACTCTTAATTTCCGCTCTGACGTGTGGAGGTCAACATGAACAGATCGCAGAATCACGCAGCTAATTTCCGTCAATAAAATATGTTCGGCTTGGAGGAGCCGCTTTTCTGAACCATTATATTTTCAATTAGAATGGATTATCATATCTGTGAGCCCTGGTTATCCGCATGTGCACTAATCCCCGAAGAGACAGTTCAGTGCGCGTGGTACTGATGGCGGTGCGCCCTCGGCGCTCCTCTGTCGGTCGTATATGTGTGTGTTTATCTGTTAGCTTTGATAGTTCCCTTTTAGGTAACGTGTGATTTATGTATTAGTATTTATGTATGGTGGAGTGTTTGAGGTGTGTGTGTGTGTGTGTGTGTGTGTGTGTGTGTGTGTGTGTGTGTGTCGCCAGGGTCGTCGCTCTTTCGTGGTGGTATGGCTGACACAGCAAATTATTTAATACGGTGTGGTAGTACTGGACGGTGACCCATCCAGTTACTGACTACGCCGATGTTGCTGTTTGAGTTGCTACTACTAAAATGGAAAAAAAGGATAGAGACATGAGTTAATACGTTAATAAAAAGTTTATCCTTTGCCCCACACAGAAAAAAGTTTCGCCAAAATTTAGCTTAATTTCTTCTACGTTTAATTATGAGGAGCAGAAATTTTTGTCGTATCCAGTTAAAATTTTAACGCAGGTTGAACAAGAAAAGTGCCCATAATTTTTCCATTTCTAACGGAGCGATCTCTTTGAAAATTCATAACTTTAAATGTATTGATCTGAACGTTACCAAACTTTAATACGTCTTGAAGTAACTAATTGTTGATCGGTATACCAAGTTTTTATTTCATATAATACGTGTGAAATTTGTTGTAAATTTTGTTAAACTATATTTTCTCATTACTGGATGATCAGATCATATGTGTAAAAAGTTCGGCTTGTTATGAAGCTCATGAGAGTGTCATGCTAAAATTAAAACTAATTTTTGCCTGCATGCATTTGTTGATTTTTTTTTTTTTTTAGCAGACTGCACCGTAAAATTTAGCCAGACTTATTTGCGTTAATCAGCTAAAATAAGGGGTTGCGGGTGGAATTTAAATAAGCAGCTATTTAGTTCCAGCAGTTACTGCGGTGCTCCGCCTCGGCTATGTTCTTGGTTCCAGTGCTTCGGTGGTTTTTTCAGTTTGAAGAAGGGAGTGATTTCCTGATGGGGATGGTCTTCCTTGGCTGGGGAGGGCCTGTCGGTTGAGGTATAGTAAAGGAAGGGGGTATTGGTAGTTAATTTGGATCGAGAGTTGGTTTAAAAACGGTATATGGAGGAGTATTTGTATCTTGGCTGGGTGGGTGGGAGGAAGTGATTAGGGGGTGGGGGTGGCTGGGTTTGACGGTGGCGAGGCTGGGAGGCTTAACAGAGGGGGGCGTTGTGTGTGTGTTGCTGTGGTTGAGATTGTGTATTTGTCTGTAGTGGGCTCGAAAGGCCTTTTCTAATACATGGGCAGCCAGGGAACGAAGGTGGCAGTTGGCATACTTCGCCTGGTCCCGAGCCACCTTACAACCAGTGTGGCGGTGAGAACCACCACATCTGTTGCAGCGGGTGAGTTTTGAGCAGGCAGCTGCAGAATGGTTTACTTTCGGGCACTTAAAACACTGTGTTACTGGGGATGGACGTGAGTGGGTGTGGCTTGGAGACCCTGCAGTAGTTCTGTGCGTTGGATGTGTCTGGGGTATGGTAGCAGGATTTTTACGCCTCTTCCTAGTCTGTGTAGCTGTGATTTGTGTATTTGTGTATCTGGACTTGAGACTTGGTCACGTTGAGTGAATACGAAGTCAACAACAAAATAAACTATAGTTATTTACGCAACCTGAGTGTAAAGTCGACCTTGTTTACATATGTGTAAAAAAATCAAACTGGATAATTTACATACATAGTTTTACCTATTACATAACAAACACATCAATTCTATGGAAAGAAACAAAACTAAAGTTACTAAATTTCCCTTAGGAAAAATGATGTGATCAGAAATATGTATTTCAATTAAACGTGTGAGGCGATGTTACGTAGCAATCGTGCAAGCTGTTATGTGATGGATGGCTATGATATACAGATCCTTGGCCTGTACAGCTCTGAAGGTACTGTTGCTAAGTAACATCATGTCACACATTTTGTTATACGACGGTAACGTACTTCGTTATACACATTTCCGGATGGCGCCCAGCTTTACGATATATTCAAGTCAACATTAACTAAGGTTATGTATAACATATATTTGTTAGGATGTCTTATAGTAAATACAGTATGTACCGTTTAGTATAATGTATCATAAATGTATAGTCCGCGCACCTTTTAGCGATATTTCTTTGTACGGGTTGCTAGGGGCTTTACGTCGCTCCGACACAGATAGGTCTTATGGCGACGATGGGAGAGGAAAGGCCTAGGAGTTGGAAGGAAGCGGCCGTGGCCTTAATTAAGGTACAGCCCCAGCATTTGCCTGGTGTGAAAATGGGAAACCACGGAAAACCATTTTCAGGGCTGCCGATAGCGGGACTCGAACCTACTATCTCCCGGATGCAAGCTCACAGCCGCGCGCCTCTACGCGCACGGCCAACTCGTGTACGGGTTGGTGGAGTAAGGAGGGATCTCTCACGGTTTCGGTAATACTGCCAACTGAATGAAAATGAAATCTGAATTGAATCGATAATATGATCGATCGATCGATCGATATGAATTTTCTAAACCGTTATTATCTTAAGCCAACAACTGTGTCATACACACTTTATATAACATTTCTCGATGCGAATCTTGTTCCCAGCATGAATTCTATAGTTTGGCTTTGCTGTGTAAACAACAACAGTACTAGTTCGTAAAGTGTACGCCAGACGTCGCACAGCGATGCATAAGCGATTCATAGTTTGTGTTTCAAAGGTTGCCAATACGAATCTCGAAGGTGCCCGAGGTCGACCTATTCAGCACTAGGGTGTCCATTATCGCTAAAAGGTGCGCGTACGGTACGTCTTTTGTAAGCCTCTTATCCCTGGTATGTACTGAATCTTAAATACATTATAAAGGCAGGATGAGGTCTACAGTTTGAGAATCTTATGCATAGCAACAGATCTCACGAGTTAGACTACAATACACACTTCAATGACACAAAATTGCCCTGCAGATATAATAAACGCTGTAACATGCAAACACAACAAATCTGATTAAGTCTCATCTTACATGTCTGCATATATGCCAGCACGCCCCTAACCTGAATTGAACCCATGCACAGTGATGTAGAGAATCACGAACCAGGAACAGAGCCCACCAATCAGTAAACCAACACAATACGTGCAATTAGAGACCATACATATCAGGTAGCACAGTAGGATGGCTGACTAACTAGGCTATTACATACCAAACGTGCAATTATACACACATCAGCTCCAAGCATGAATATAATAAAGGGCTTCGTCATAACGGTGTCTATACAATGTTCCAAGTTGAACACCGGCATGGAGGACTAAGAATTTGTTATTATTACTGTTATTTATTTATTTATTTATTTATTTATTTATTTATTTATTTATTTATTTATTTATGATCGCTTCAACCTCCTATGGGCTACGATTACGCAAATTGTTGTTGTTGATGATGATGATGCTTGTTTAAACGGGCCTAACATCTAGGTCATCAGCCCCTAATGGTACGAAGTGAGACGAAATGAAATGACAAATTGAAAGTCCAAAATCCTGCACTGACCAGAATTCGAAACGTGAGTACGAAGAATGAATGGATGGATATGAATTTAAAACAATCAGTGGATCCGACCCGCAATGCCCTACATTCCCAGAAACTGACGTGAAAGTGTTACTGACCAAGGGACTGCGTCTATAATATAATACTGAATCGATGATGCTTTTAGTCTAAAGGGGTCCAAAATCCAAGTCATCGGCCCCTCATAATGGTACTTATCGCTAGGAAAGTAGAACCATGGTATGTGTCATGTTGCGGTACTAATCAAGAGTAGCATAGACTCGCGGGATTCCACACATTATGGTACTACTCACAGGTAATGAAATTCGCACATGGAATACAGATCCATGGTCTTTCGCACATTGCGACGCCATTTACAGGCAACGCAAACCTGTGGTGTTCATCACAAACGTGTACTAACCACAGGGACCAGCAGTATCCCGTGGTGTTCCTCATATACTGGTATTAATCACAGGTACTGTGGAAGCCGGCAACACACTCTGTTGCCAGTAATCACAAACCTATTTGGTACCTAACATAGTGGTACTACACGCAAGTAGAAGCCCTCTAGGGTATTCCCCGCGTGGTGGTACTAATCACAAGTAGTTTCATGGCATTAATACAGTCCTCTCTTGGTCGCCCATTTTAGTCGCCTCTTACGACAGGCAGGGGATACCGTGGGTGTATTCTTCGTCTGCGTCCCCCACCCACAGGGGGTTGTGTGTTTGGTCCGCGAGAGGTATTTTATTTCCCTCAAGTCCGCCGCCACCTGGGACGCGCCACGTGGGAGTATCACCTCTCCTCCTGCTACGCCAGCGTAGTAAGTTCGTGGATTACGCAACTTCCTTGACTGTTGATGTTCTTTCTTTTTACGCCAATACTGCTTCATTCTGTGGCTCGCTTTTGTTCGTTCCTCATCCCAGAACAACCTTCTTGTTCTCCTGGGTTTCTCTACGAACATACCCGTCACCTGCGCAATTTTTCTTCTGAACACTCTTCTGTTCGTAATATCTTCCTCCTCAGTGCCACAAGATCCTGACTACTTCTTTCAGCCGTGGTACTTGGGTCTTTCTTCTTTCCTGGAAGACGAGGATCTTATCTGCTAGGCGTTCCGGTCCCATTCTTCTCATGAGTGCACAGAAAGCCAGTCGCCTTTTTCTTATGGATGTTGAAATATTCTCGTATTTTTCATAGAGCTCTTGATCTGACCTCAAACGGAAGGTAAACTCATTTCCTGTTGTTTTCTTCGATCCCAAAATATTCCTCAGAAATTACGCTCTTTCTTTTTACTTCGGTAACCCCCTTTCTGGAAATTGTCTCCGATGCATAGAGGCATTCAGATTTCGGCACGGTATTATAGTGTCTGAGTTTGGCTTGATAGGAAAGGGATTTGGACTCATAAGTTTCCTGGCATAATCTGAATGCAATCTCCATCTTTGCTCTTTCTTCCATAGCTGGCTTTTCGTTTTTGTTAGGAGTCAGAATCTCCCCTAGGTATTTGAATTTGTGCACTCTCTTTATGTCACCATAATAGGTCTTCATTGTCCATATTCTTCTTCTTCTTGTTTTCGAATGGGTCTACTATGGACCACGTTAAGCATCATTCATTTACGGTTCTTCCTCTTTCGATCGGCCCAGTACTTCTTTATCCTTTCGGAGTGGGCTTCTTTACGTTCTCGTGACCAGTTGTTGCCGGTCCGTTTTTTGCTACTTTGATCTTGGAATCCCTTAATTTTGTTGATGATTTTTCTGTATTCCTGTCTGTTGTATACTACCTGCTGTGATATATTATTTTCCTCCATATCCTCCTTGAACCCTTTAAGCCAGCTAGTTTGTGTCTTCCTGTTCTCCATGTATTCCACAATTCGTCTGGCTGTTCTCTCTGGTGGCATTCTTTTAATGTGTCCGTAGAAGCAGAGTCTTCTCTTCTTGAAGGATGTTGTGATTTTTTCGGTCCTTTTGTATAGTTCCTCATTTGGTCGCAGTCTAAATACTTGACCCACTTTCCTGGGCCCTAGTATCTTCCTCAAGATCTTCCTTTCTGTCTAAGTGACATCCTGAAAAATATCTGCTTACGGCTGAACTGAAGTAAGCTCCAAAATCTAATCCATTTGCGAGGAGATAGTCGAGTTGGTTCCCAAACTGTTGACGGGGCAGTAAACATTTTCCTTCCCATTTCTAAGTGGATGAGGACTGCCTACTGCTATTGCAGTAGGAATGGTTAGAAGTCGAATTTGTTTGCAAATGCATATTTTGTTTGCCGATATGTAGACCTCCAAAACCAACAAGGAAGTGCGTATAAAGCTAACAAACCGAGCTCGATAGCTGCAGTCGCTTAAGTGCGGCCAGTATCCAGTAATCGGGAGATAGTAGGTTCGAACCCTAGTGTCGGCAGCCCTGAAAATGGTTTTCCGTGGTTTCCCATTTTCACACCAGGCAAATGCTGGGGCTGTACCTTAATTAAGGCCATGGCCACTTCCTTCCCACTCCTAGCCCTTCCCTATCTCATCGTCGCCATAAGACCTATCTGTGTCGGTGCGACGTAAAGCAACTAGCAAAAAAAAAAACCTAACAATGGGATGAATTATTAAATATAATGGTGTATAAAGACGCAAATTTCCACATATTTGAGACCAGTGCATACATTTCAAACTTCGGATTTATTGTGCATGTTTAACATGTTTTACAACCAGTCTTGATGAAAATGTAAAGTAATTATTGCCATGAACTCTTTCGGCAATGAAGCGGCTCAAAGGGAACTGGCACTTTTCAAGACACTTCCAAATCATACCACAATCAATCAAGAAGTGGATTGCGTTTTGGTGATTCGCTGGACTTTATGGACGCGTGAAATGGAAGATATCCCGGAATCCTAGGATATGTCCTTAAACGAAGTCCAAACTACGACATCATGGTAGCTATAAACAAATACGTGGCTGCTACTGATAATGTAATCTACAAGAATTCAAGTATTATCCTGTCACATCCGTAGAAGTTAAGAGATCATTCTCCGCATTGAAGCTACTTTTAACAGACAAATGTTACAGATTTACACCAGAAAACTTGGAGAAGACTGTTGTAGTATACTGCAATGCAAATTATAGACGGGAAAAATACGGTGTACAGTGTAAAATGAAAGAGGTACAAGTATTTAGGAATGTTTTTCACGGTTTTCATACAACCTTACTAATTGATTTATCATATGTATTATTGAACACAATGTTTCTTATCTAGGAGACCGGTGCATACTGTTTTAACAGTAAACACTGATGGATTGAAACGTCTCAAGTAAGTCAGTCAGTCAGTCGCCATCAGACCAAAGGCAACCATTCTATCCATTTAGCCACATAGCCGGAATTTAATTTGCTAAACCTTAGGCTACCATCTCCACTGATCAGATGTTGATTACGGAGGGTTGCCCCAGTTAAGTTTGAACGATTTTATATTTTTTCTCCTAGGCGATTCCTTTCCTCCAGACCCGGTTGTGCTCGATGTGATAGCCGCGGTCACGGACTATCGTCCTACGTCTCAATTTCCACTGCAGAAGGCTTCAACGGACTACAGGAAGAGGAATATTGTCCCATACCTCCTTGCACACTTCTCAAAGACACTCAATTGTTTATTCACGATAATTGTGTTATGAATTGATGTGGGTAAATCGCGTGAGCCTAGTAGACGAATGTTACGTTTCCAATTTCATACAAGTGTTTAATAGCTTGAAAATAACTGCATAATTAAATGCATATTTCATCACTTTTTCAGCATAGTTGCACGATTATAATGGTGATTTATGTATGATATAAATCCGATGTTTCGTTATTACAGAG
Source organism: Anabrus simplex (assembly GCF_040414725.1). Lineage (NCBI taxonomy): Eukaryota > Metazoa > Arthropoda > Insecta > Orthoptera > Tettigoniidae > Anabrus > Anabrus simplex. Next base: position 1,776,234,199 of record NC_090265.1, on the reverse strand, counting down.
TATCAAAATTAACTCCGTTGGCTTGGACGCAACTGCAAGAAATCAGACTTCCAAAGCATCTAATTGTTCGCTGTCGTTTTCCTGGCTAGAAAGTTGCAAGCAGTGCGCCAAAGAAAATGTGGATCTGTCAGGTAGAAGCAGAGGCGAAGTGACTGAGGTCAAGGATGGCAGCCCAAAACAAACTCAGTTGCAAGAAGGCCATTACGAAGGGATACCACAGAAGCTGCCTGCTGTCATTTCTTGATGGATACAGTACTTTTGCATCCATCTCTTGGGCACAGGCCAGAGGAAAGTGTAGCTTCCACTGAAGTCCCAGTCTCATCAATGGCTGTGACAATATGGAAGCTGCTGGGGTATGGGTGGTGCTGATTGACATTCAAAGCACAGCCGGTGTGTCTGAGTGTCATGAAAGGTGTTGCTCATAGGATGATTTGTGCTACAATTGCACTGTCTGGCCCAGTGAGGAAAGCAATAGCAAACTAGCTCACTCCTCATCTTGCCTAGTACGCCTCATTTTGGTACTGCCACTGTTTTTTGTGGTTTCCCTATAACTGGTGATGCTATTTGAGGATCCACTCTGGGCTGATGACCTAACAGACACAGACACCACAGAAGCAATAGGGATACCCTACCACCAGTGGCGGATACTGAAGGCTACTGAGGCTATCGGTGAAGCCCAAACCTCAAATGATAACGATGGAAATCTAAAGCACATTATAATGCAAGCATCTGACACATTGTTCCATTTACAAAACTTGAAAGCAACCAGAAAAAACGTCACACGTATTTTGAGAGCAAGGCATCGGAGAATGACATTGCAGTCCAAGCGCTGCGTCTCCCTCCCCCCACCCCCTCCCACCCCACATCGTGCCATATGCTGCTGAATGTCCGATAGGTGCGAGGACCCGGTGGATAGGTGTGCTAGGCTTCGCTCCATCAGATTGCCACTGCTAACGAACAACCATGCGTTATTCATTGCATATACAGCGTGTTTCTATATTCTCATGTTAAGTTTAACATAGGAACTTGTGTCCGGAAACGTAAGTCTTCCCGCTACCCGTAAAACTTCCACCAGAGCACATATCCAAATCTCCTGCATTGTACGCGCCACTGACTAGAGTAAGTACGTCATTGAACGATCACGTGATGTCTCATACCCCTACAGGTTTGCTGACATTCCGTGTCATTCAGTTGAGTGTGTGATTTGCACGGAGACGTGTTGTACCTGCTGTTCTACTTGTGATTTTCGTTCATACTACAGTACAGGAATAATCCCTTACTACGTACAGTTCCTGTTGTTCGTACAATAATTCATCTGCACCAACAATTTGAACAATAGTGGATAGGTCATGGTGGCACGATTACTTGGCCCCCACGTTCACCGGACTTCACACCACTAGACTGTGGGGTCACATGAAAATTTGATTTACGAGACACCTGTGGAATCCGAGGAAGATCTAATGGCGCGGGTTATGGCTGCGGCGAATACTGCAGGACCAGGGAGTGGTGATCGTGTGTATGAGAACATGGTACAGAGGAACCGTGTCTGTGTTTACGTCGGTGGTCGTCGCATCGAGCCCCACCTCTAATAGGACCCAGACGACGAACAACAGGAGTCGGACAGAGTGCCGAAAATGGGGGGAGCTATGAACGTGTGCTGTGATGGTTTTTTGCGGATACCGGGAAGATGGTACGTTTCCGGACACAAGTTCCTACGATAAATTTAACCGTCTTGTTCCCTGCTGCAACCCCTCCAAGTCTGTAATGGGAATTTAGAAACACTCTGTACTTCCTCACCCCACACTTCTGACTTAACTATACTGATAACAGAGTGCTCATATTTCACTCCCGTTTACTTTACATCCTTGTGGAAAGACATTGCAGGGCTACTGTTATAGGAGTAATATAGTTTTCTTTTTACAGGTAGATCTGCTAAAATGAAGTGCAATCTTTAGGATTAGTGTTCTCTTTTGATGGCTGGAATAGAGTCCGTGATAATGGGTCGGACAACACCACTCATCTCTCGACGAAGCTAATAAAACAAGTGAACGATGGGTACGACAATTGTAAATGCTGTAAAATTAATTTTAATTTAATAATAATATTGATAATGGTGCATGGCATCTTAATAGGCTTGGCGGTGACCTAATGAGCATGAGGTGAATGGCAAAGACGTCATGAAAATAGGAGAACTGAACCGAGACCATCACACCAAAGGTAAGCACTCTATCCATTTAGCCACAAAGTCGCGCTTTAATTTGCTAAACCTTAGGCTACCACCTCCACAGATCAGGTAGCAGAGGCCAGGGCAGTAGCTTGTGTAACAGCCTTGACAACACAGCAGGCTACTTCGTTGGCTCAAAACGCTGAACCCCACCGTCGGCAGCCCTGAAGATGGTTTTCCGTGGTTTCCCATTTTCACACCAGGCAAATGCCGGGGCTGTACCTTAATTAAGGCCACGGCCGCTTCCTTCCACTTCTTAGACCTTTCCATCCCATCGTCGCCATAAGACATATCTGTGTCGGTGAGACGTAAAGCAAATAGCAAAACGCTGAAGGCTTGGCGTTGACTAAACCGATCCCAGCATTCGCCACTGCCTACCACCTTAGGCTGCAATTTCCTGCTGACTCTAGACTGAAGCATTTCTGCACCGCATAGGTTTCAAAGGGACGGATAAGGGTTTGTTATATCCACTAGTTAACAACAATCAGTCCTCACAGAGCTATATTAGTTGGCTTATCGCCGTGAGCTGAGTTAATTTGCTAATCCGCTTTGAGTGGGGCCCGCTTGCTAAAGCTACTGAAGAACTCAACGAGGTCACAGACAAGGCAGCCTCCAGTAGGAGAAGGCGAAGTCCTAAAATACATCAAAATCAAGATTCCCAGCTCTATTCATGTCCCTTGATCATGTTAATTACAAGATTAATTTGCACCAAGAAGCTAATTTCGTGAACGTCCCTTTGCGTGCCCCTAATTCATGTTTTCTGATAATCTTTATAACAATATACATGTCTATTATGTTCCTGAGCCATTAAGATATGGTGGGGGTCACATTAAAAGGGTGTCCGATAGTGCGTCATGAACCTAATTACCTTTTCTTCATCTTTTAGCAGTAAAACGTTCAGCGATTTCATCAACAACCAAGCACAATGAGTCAGGCAATTTCACTCTGCATTTATTTACGACTAAGAGAAATAGTAGATAAGCCTACGTCGCACATTAGTAGTCATAAAAGTAAGAAGGAATAAAATCTTCTGATCGTACCGACTACTTATACTGTTTTATTTCCGCTGCATGCGTATACAGGATGTATCGGTGATGTTACACACTTTCAGGAGTGATGGAGGGCGGCAAATGAATCAATTTGAGAAAAGGAACCGTAGTCCGGAAACGATCGAGACGAAAGTCAAGCACCATTCTACTCATTTACGTACGTCTACCTCCACAAGTTTCACAAGCTGCTCCATGTTCGAAATGGCGTCCCCCTGCGTCAATGCAGGCATAGCATCGTCTTACAAAGTTCTGTCGTACCCGTTCAAATATCCCCGGTGTCGTTTGAACAGCGTCGCAGGCGAGAATTCTTCCCAAGCGTCGACAGGTGTCTCATACACAAGGCTCTATTCTTCGGGTCCTCGAAAGCCACACCGCTCAATCAACAGCGTCTATGTCTATACAAGAGATGTGAGCCATCAAATTGCTGACGAATCGTATAATCAGCACTACCTGCCGGTTTCTGATCACCTAACTGCTCATTATAATGAAATAAAGTCATTTAACAGAATTCTGACTGCAATAATATCAACATTCTTGTATGTGTGCGATTATATTCAATTATTAACGATTACGTCGATGTTCTGACCACTTCATCGATTAAAAAGGGACCGTACTGATGCTAATAGACTACAGATAACACCCATATCTCCACCCACTTCCGCATTAAACTACAGTCAACTGAGTGAAACTCTCCAGTTTTTATTTTTCTCCACCGGTGGTGGTGATGATGATGATGATGATGATGATTGTTGAGGTTTAAAGAGACCTAACATCTAGGTCAACAGCCCTTAATGGTACGAAAGAGAAGAAATGTAATGACAATTTAAAAGTCCAAAATCATTCACCGACCAGAATTCAAAACGTGATGACGAAGAATGAATGGATGAATATGAATTTAAAACAATCAGTGGATCCGACACGCAATGCCCTACATTCCCAGAAATGATCGTAAAGCAATAGTATTACTGATCACTGGACTACTTCTAAAACACAATCCTGAATCGATGACGCTTTTAGTCTAAGGGGGTCCAAAATCCAGGTCATCGGCTCCTCATAACAGCACTTATCGCTAGTAAAGTAGAACCATGGTATTTGTCATGTTGCGGTACTAATAAAGAGTAGCGTAGACTCACAGGTAATTTAATACGCGCAAGTAACGCAGACCTATGGTGTTTCTCACATTGCGACGCCACTTACAGGCAACGCTAACCCATGGTTTTCCTCACCTACGTATACTAATCACAGGGACCCGAACTATCGCGTAGTTTTCCTCACATAGTGGGTACTAATCATAGGCAACGCAGATCCGCGGTGTCACTCATATATTGGTACTAATTATAGGCAACCTTAGCTCATGGTGTTCCGCATGTTATGGTACTAATCACGGGTACTGTAAATCCCACCCTGATTCACACTCTGTTGCTACTGATCACAAACCTATTGTCCGGCTCCAGGGGGTCCCGGGTTCGATTCCCGGCAGGGTCGGGAATTTTAAATACAATTGGTTAATCCCTCTAGCACGGGGACTGGATGTATGTGCCGTATTCATTATCATTTCATCATCATCATCATCATCATCACATCATCATCATCATCATCATCATCATCATCATCATCACGCGCAGGTCGCCTACGGGGGTCAAATCAAAATACCTAAACCAGGCCTTTCCGGAGGGCACACGCCACTATTATTACAAACCCATTGTGTACCTAACATAATGGTACTTCTCGCAAGTAGAGGCGACCCATGGTGTTCACTGCATGATGGTACTAATTGCAGGTAGTCTCATGGTTCTAAATTGATCATCGCTTGGTCGCCCCTTTTAGTCGCCTCTTATGACAGGCAGGGAATACCGTGGGTGTATTATTCGTCTGCGTCCCCCACCCATAGGGTGGTTGTGTTTGGTCCGCCAGAGCTATTCTATTTCGTTCAAGTCCGCCGGCAAGCCGGTTAGGACCCCCTTATCCACAAACTGAGACGCACTACGTGGGAGTATCGCATCTTCCAGCATAGCAGGTTCGTGGTTTAACTCGTGTACATGAAAAGCTACAGGAAAGACTTTTACAACAAACAGTAAGTACGCCTTGTTCTTCCTGTTCGAAGACAGTGGTACCAACACAAAAAAGGTTCAGTACAATTAATGAGAATGAAGTCAACAGTTTACTAAAGAATGCATATGTTTCACTGTCGTTAGTTATGTAGCTGAAACTATCGACAGAGTACAGAACGTCGGAAGGGAAAAAACTATTCCGCTATAGTACTGCACTCGTTCATTCGTGTGCGTGAGAGAGAGATTGTCAAAATTATCCAGAATGGTACTTGCAATCTATCCAAATTTCATCATTAGCAGCATGCCTCCTAAAGAGCTGGTTTCGGTATTTTCTTTGCTACACGATATATTAAATTGTACTACATTATTGTAAAACTAATTAATTATACGAGATTTGATTTCATTTGTGTTATCATAATCAACTCACGTTTCTGCGATATATTTTCGATACACAACTTATATTATAAATAACGCAAAAAGAAATTGAATTACTGCCAAGTGTTTCATCTTCAATCAATCCCCAGTGAGGGCATGTGTTATTCGTGAATCAGAACGCAGAACACTCAGGATGAGATGCTACTTAGAGTAATATTGGTGAGTGAAGTTCTCCAGCAACACAAGAATTATATATAAGCATTCTGTAGCTGTATAAAACACAACATTACACATGCATACACGATTATAACAGGCGACACATTATTGCGGGACAGAATATCGACAGTACATCACCCATCTTGACAACACGGTATCGATCCTTGATTCGGCAATTGGAATTCCAGAGAGCCCGGGCTGCATGCCATCTCTACAGTCCTGCGAGAACACGCTAGTAATGGGAACCATCTGGCTAATTGCAGGTTACTCTTACAGAAGGCAATGAGACAGAAACACAACCTAATGTCCTACATAACAGGGCCTTACATTGGGAGCCGCCACTGGCAAATTCTGGCGCGAGTTTTGCAACTGTGTGAATGAAAACATAAAATACAAAGAGTTTTTTGAGCGGGGCTTCACAACAATCCTTCTCCCACACACACACACACACACACACACACACACACACACACACATATATATATATATATATATATATATATATATATATATATATATGTAAAGGGGAGTAGTGCTTTCTCCCCGGCCAAAAGCATACGGGCAGATGTGTGCGCGTCTTTCCCGAGATAACTGCAGACTGTGATATGTGGTTAAGTGACGTGTTAAGATTTCAGATAGTGTTATTATGTGATATTCATTGATGAGACTTTTTTAGAAGTAAGTTTGTACTTCATGTTTGTGGGTTACTGTAGTCACGTCCTAGTTCGTGAACCATGGGCAACGGCTGAGTGGCCTAGTAAGTGGTCCTGAGAGTCGGGATACCAGTTGCTATGGAATGGGAGTTGGCATCTCGGACATATTCTGAGTCGTGGCCCTCCTTGTGCTCAGGCGGCTAGGACTACACAATTCACCGGTGGTCCATAACCCGTTAGAGGAGAGATCCTCACTTGGACTATGTGCAAGTAGGGCAGCATCCTGCTTCATGAATTTACCAAGCTCAGAACACTTTAAGCAAGCCTCGGACCTATGGGAGTAATGGAGTCCCACTCCCATTTGACAGGCGAGGGACTCTTTGGAAACAACTTGGCGAACGAAATGGAATTCGATGGGGAGCTATCAATATTAATGGGGCTTATGGAAGAAAGAAGGTAGAACTTGCTGAGTCAGCAAAGAGGATGCATCTGGATGTGCTAGGAGTAAGTGATATTCGGGTAAGGGAAGATAAGGAGGAAGAGATAGGAGATTATAAAGTGTACTTGACGGGTGTTAAAAAGGGAAGGGCAGAGTCTGGGGTAGGGCTCTTTATCAGGAATACCATTGCACACAACATAGTTTCTGTTAGGCACGTAAGTGAGCGAATGATGTGGGTAGATTTGTCAGTGGGAGGAATTAGGACAAGAATTGTGTCCGTGTATTCACCATGTGAGGGTGCAGATGAGGATGAAGTTGACAAGTTTTATGAAGCATTGAGTGACATCGTGGTCAGGAACAGCAGCAAGGATAGAATAGTGCTAATGGGCGATTTCAATGCGAGAGTTGGGAATAGAACTGAAGGATACGAAAGGGTGATTGGTAAATGTGGGGAAGATATGGAAGCTAATGGGAATGGGAAGCGTTTGCTTGACTTCTGTGCTAGTATGGGTTTAGCTGTTACGAATACATTCTTCAAGCATAAGGCTATTCACCGCTACACATGGGAGGCTAGGGGTACCAGATCCATAATAGACTATATCTTAACAGACTTTGAATTCAGGAAATCTTTTAGGAATGTACGAGTTTTTCGGGGATTTTTCGATGATACAGACCATTATCTGATCTGTAGTGAACTAAGTATCTCTAGGCCTAGGGTAGAGAAAGTGAAATCTGTCTGCAAACGAATAACGGTAGAAAATCTCCAGGACGAGGAAATTAGACAGAAGTACATGGATATGATTAGTGAGAAGTTTCGAACAGTAGACAGTAAGCAGGTTCAGGATATAGAAAGTGAATGGGTGGCATACAGGGATGCTGTAGTAGAAACAGCAAGGGAGTGCCTAGGAACAACTGTGTGTAAAGATGGGAAAAGGCGAACATCTTGGTGGAATGATGAAGTGAGAGCAGCCTGTAAACGTAAAAAGAAGGCTTATCAGAAATGGCTCCAAACAAGGGCCGAGGCAGACAGGGATTTGTACGTAGATGAAAGAAACAGAGCGAAACAAATAGTTGTTGAATCCAAAAAGAAGTCATGGGAAGATTTTGGTAATAACCTGGAAAGGCTAGGTCAAGCAGCAGGGAAACCTTTCTGGACAGTAATAAAGAATCTTAGGAAGGGAGGGAAAAAGGAAATGAACAGTGTTTTGAGTAATTCAGGTGAACTCATAACAGATCCCAGGGAATCACTGGAGAGGTGGAGGGAATATTTTGAACATCTTCTCAGTGTAAAAGGAAATCATCATGGTGGTGTTGCAAACAGTCAAGCTCATGGGGAGGAGGAAAATGATGTTGGTGAAATTATGCTTGAGGAAGTGGAAAGGATAGTAAATAAACTCCATTGTCATAAGGCAGCAGGAATAGATGAAATTAGACCTGAAATGGTGAAGTATAGTGGGAAGGCAGGGATGAAATGGCTTCATAGAGTAGTCAAATTAGCGTGGAGTGTTGGTAAGGTACCTTCAGATTGGACAAAAGCAGTAATTGCACCTATCTATAAGCAAGGGAACAGGAAGGATTGCAACAACTATCGAGGTATCTCATTGATTAGTATACCAGGCAACGTATTCACAGGCATCTTGGAAGGGAGGGTGCGATCAGTCGTTGAGAGGAAGTTGGATGAAAACCAGTGTGGTTTCAGACCACAGAGAGGCTGTCAGGATCAGATTTTCAGTATGCGCCAGGTAATTGAAAAATGCTACGAGAGGAATAGGCAGTTGTGTTTATGTTTCGTAGATCTAGAGAAAGCATATGACAGGGTACCGAGGGAAAAGATGTTCGCTATCCTGGTGGACTATGGAATTAAAGGTAGATTATTAAAATCAATCAAAGGCATTTATGTTGACAATTGGGCTTCAGTGAGAATTGATGGTAGAATGAGTTCATGGTTCAGGGTACTTACAGGAGTTAGACAAGGCTGTAATCTTTCACCTTTGCTGTTTGTAGTTTATATGGATCATATGCTGAAAGGTATAAAATGGCAGGGAGGGATTCAGTTAGGTGGAAATGTAGTAAGCAGCCTGGCCTATGCTGACGACTTGGTCTTAATGGCAGACTGTGCCGAAAGCCTGCAGTCTAACATCTTGGAACTTGAAAATAGGTGCAATGAGTATGGTATGAAAATTAGCCTCTCGAAGACTAAATTGATGTCAGTAGGTAAGAAATCCAACAGAACTGAATGTCAGATTGGTGATACAAAGCTAGAACAGGTCGATAATTTCAAGTATTTAGGTTGTGTGTTTTCCCAGGATTGTAATATAGTAAGTGAGATTGAATCAAGGTGTAGTAAAGCTAATGCAGTGAGCTCGCAGTTGCGATCAGCAGTATTCTGTAAGAAGGAAGTCAGCTCCCAGACGAAACTGTCTTTACATCGGTCTGTTTTCAGACCAACTTTGCTTTATGGGAGCGAAAGCTGGGTGGACTCAGGATATCTTATTCATAAGTTAGAAGTAACAGACATGAAAGAAGCAAGAATGATTGCTGGAACAAACACGTGGGAACAATGGCAGGAGGGAACTCGGAATGAGAAGATAAAGGCTAATTTAGGAATGAACTCGATGGATGAAGCTGTACGCATAAACCGGCTTCGGTGGTGGGGTCATGTGAGGCGTATGGATGAGGATAGGTTACCTAGGAGAATAATGGACTCTGTTATGGAGGGTAAGAGAAGTTGAGGGAGACCGAGACGACGATGGTTAGACTCTGTTTCTAACGATTTAAAGATAAGAGGTATAGAACTAAATGAGGCCACAAGAATAGTTGCAAATCGAGGATTGTGGCAACGTTTAGTAAATTCTCAGAGGCTTGCAGACTGAACGCTGAAAGGCATAACAGTCTATAATGATAATGTATGTATGTAGTTTGTACTTTACGTGTCAACAATTTGATTTCCGTTACTCCGACACAGCTCACATGGCGACGATGGAATAGGAAAGGCCTAGGAGTGGGAAGGAAGCGACCGTACTTTGAATATATACAGGCCATATCAGAACTACGCCGATAAAAAAGATAAAAAAAATCAGGAATGCTCTTCGTGTTATATTAAGAACAATGGTGCAATCGGATTGGCAGAGAAAATTTTCTTTTCTTTTGCTACTTGCGGCCGCGCGATTCAAATTGACGAACTCGCTATACGAGAGCACAAGCCGCTGCCGTGCTTCCGGAAAGATAAGGGAAGGGAGGGGAAGTGGGGTGTATGATGGAGACAGAGATAATGCACAAGTTCTCTCATTTAACCCGCACAGGATTGTACTTGTGTCTTACAGGCAATATCCACACAGTTCGGTTATTAAACAACCGTAACTGCACTCACAGTACAAGAACAAACTGTAATTAAGACACTTATCAGTCAAGGAATCCACCAGACCGCTTCTCCTCTCGTCTGTTGGTCGCAGTAACGTTCTTTGTTATTTACAGTACTCAAAGATGCAACGCTGCCGTCGCATTATTCTGTATTCCTTCCCTTGCAACATTGTAAATGGAATGAAGTACTGAACAAAGGAAACAGTACACCCAATGGTTTGATTACAGTAGATGTTCAATATGCCTCCCTCATACTGGGATGCACACTTCTCCATGGTGTAGTAGTGACCTTTGGACTCTGTTCAGGAGGTATGGTGTGTCGCGAACAACCTGAAAAGCTGCCGCTATTCTTGGTTTAAGTTCATCTTTCCTTTCTACGGATTTCGCACAGCAGTGAATTCGTGCAGAACAAACTGTACACTGCCTACTGGAGCTAGGAAACGACTATGCGAAACAAACGAGAAACCTGTGAAGACGCACCGAGCATTACCTCTGTCCTCCCCTTCTCACTCCCCACCTCTGACGCACAACAGGCAGCGGCTGGCTTTCTGGTAGTGATGGGATAATAGAATACATTTAATATTCGAATAACCTCCATCCGATTATTTATATGATGGAATAAAATAATGGAATGAGTTTCAAATATCATTCAGTTGTATCACATGGAATATTCGGTTGCATCACGAATTAATTTCTCGGTTTAAGTGTGCGAGGGACGATCGATTGAAATACGCGAATAGATTAACTCTTATGAAAAAGAGAAATACGCCTTTTTCGAAACGCATCTCGAAATGTTGAAACTAAATGAGTGAATGAACTGTCTTAATAACATCACTTATCATTCGATCAGTTCGAAAGCATTTACTATCCAATTGCCTTATTCATTCGAATGCAGTTCCGAATGAATAATCGAAAAAATAACCGAATGGAAAAATTCACTATTCGATTGCCTCATTCATTGGAATGGATTTTCGAATTAATAATCGAAAAAATAATAGGATGGAAAAAAATCCTTATTCGACTGCCTCATTCATTCGAATGAATTCTCGAAAAATAATCGAATAGGAAAATAATCAAATAGTCCGTTATTTTGCATTCGATTATCCCATCACTATTCTCTGACATAGTAAACACGGCGAGTTCATCAATTTGAATCGTACACTGGAAGTAACAAAATAACCCCATTCACTCGAAAAGGAAAATTTTCTCCACCAATCCGATTGCACCATATTTCTTAACACGAAGAGCAACCCTGATTGTGTTTTGTCGGTGTAATTCTGATATACTCTGTAGTTTGATTTTTTTTGCTGGTGTTTTAACGTTGATCTAACACACTGAAGGTTTTCGGCGATGCAAGGGACTGGGAAGGAATCGGCCCTGGCCTTAAGCTGTAGCCCCAGCATTTTCCTGGTGTGAAAACTGGAAAACCATGGAATGCATATTGAGGGCTGCCGACCGTGGGATTCGAACCCACTATCTCGCGAATTCAAGCTCACAGCTACGCGACCCTACCGCATACCCTACCCGTTCGGTGAATATACAGGTAATCCCCGCTATACGCGGATTTGTTATTCCTGCCATCTTAACAGTACGTGAGGCTGTAATTCCTTAACCCTATAAGCACCAACGTCATTTTAAAAGCCCCTTTAGTTTTCACCTGAAATATGCCAACGTCCTTTCAAAAGGACGTTCAATATTTATTTTGTATTATTAAAAGTAACAGTCATTTCCTTTCAGAATTTCCCAATATAGTTACTTAAAGACTTACTATTTTTTCAATAAACAGCCTCGTTTATTTTCAAGGCCATTCTTTCAGTGTATTAGTCCATTCACTAGGCATATTTATTCTCCGCTCTGTGTCTAGTTGCTCTCGATCTTTTACTTGTTCATTTATTGCTGTGAAATGAAAATGATTATATATCTACTGTTCTCGACAAAACATAAGTGTTTGAGAGGTCTTGGAAAATATAGTTGTACTGAATTGTTATTATTATTATTATTATTATTATTATTATTATTATTATTATTATTATTATTATTGTGCCTTTGCTGGCAAGATGTAGTGTTTACAGTGCACTGTGTCTTCTGGTTTGGTCTAGAATAAATTTGTTACTTTCATTGACCTGCCTCAGTCTCATCCTTGGCTTTGACAATATGAAAGTGACTGAGGTATGAGTGACGCTAGTAATGCCATTCCTTATGCAGCCAGTCCCTGCTATGAATGGTGTGAAAACGTTGCTCATATGGTCGGCTGGTGCACGCATTTCAGTGGGCTTGGCAGACCGATATGCAATAGCAACTTCTGGCCCAGTGAGGAAAGCAACGGGAAACTACCTCACTCCTCATTTCCCTAGTACGCCTCTTCAGTGACACCTAGGCAATCTATGACAGCTAATGGTGGACCTGTTGAGGATCCAACCAGCCTTCGGGCTGAATGCCCAACATACAACATATTATTATTATTTTTTTTTGATTCGTTGTGCCCAGCTGTGGAGCGCGTTTGAACTTATTTTGCACAATGTTTCTTCTTCTTTTCTTCCCAATATCTCTTCATTTTTTCACTGTGTTCCTTTCTGCGTGTTTCTGTCCAGCCTGTATTTTTTCTTGTTGGTTTCTCTGCAAATTTATGTTTGTTTACTAAGCTTCTAAATTTCATTATATCTTGAATGGTTTCGTCCTCAATACCCATTTCTTGTAGATCTTCATGTATTTCTGCTAACCAATTGTTGCGGATTTTCAGGGTTAGAGCTAGGTTTAGAATTTTCTTTGTCAGCCTGTTGTTATCCATTCTGTGTAGGTGTCCGTAGAATTTTAGTCGTCTCTTTCTGATGGTATCTGTGATTTTTTCTGTGAATTGAAAAATTTCGTGTGGTTTCTTTTTCATCCAAATTCCATTTTCGAACTTTGGTCCTAGGATTTTTCTGAGAATTTTCCTCTCTTGTTTCTCAATGCTTTTCATTTGTGACCTGCCGCCAATGATCAGTGTTTCAGATGCATAAAGTGCCTCTGGTTTGATGACTGTATTGTAGTGTCGTAATTTTATTATTATTATTATTATTATTATTATTATTATTATTATTATTATTATTTTAGTATGTTATGTAAAAGACGTTTGTATCGTATTTAGTACGTATTGATATATAAACGAAACGAGTGTAATTAGACTTGTATTTGTGGCTCATTTGGATATATAAAATAATTATTTTTACTACAGATTTATTTTAGGCACAAAATGAATGAAATTTTCAATACAGCTTCATAAGAGGTTGTAGGCCTACTATTCAATAAAGACGTTCGGCATAACCAAACTCTCACTACGAACAGCAATGACACTGTTCCACGCCAAAAGAACTCCCACTATCTCATACGGCCTAGAGATATTATGGGAAAGGCTAACCACAACAGACCTCACCACGATAGAAAAAGTGAAAGCACGATTCCTTAAGAGAGCACTGGGCGTGGCAAGATCGTCACCGTCCAGACTAGCAAGGGAACCTTTCGATATAGAAGACCTCCGATTCAAACTACACCTGCCATCTACTCTGCAAATGGAGAAGGTACTTGAGCTGAAGCATCTGAAACAACAGGACATACCACTGGATTTCTACGCAACGGAAGCAATGACCCATAGACGACGGACACAGGAAAATCAGGAACTAAGAAACATAATCACTAGACTCGCCGTACACGGCTTCCATCACAAAATTTGCAAAAACATAAAATATCATGAACCGAACAAAGAATGTATATGTTCTCTGTGTGAGAAGCCATGCGACAAATACCATGTAACATTGTGTAGTAAAAGGGAAAAGAGCATAGTTGGCTATAGCAAAGACTAAACCGCCTCGAGCATCTGTGAATCGCAGTATGTAGTGTGACAGTATTTCATGCTTACTTTGTAACCTTAAAACCTATTGTTCTATCCCATTATATGGTCATCTGGCTGCAATAAATTCTTATTAATAAATAAGTTCGGGATGAATAAACGAAGTTTTGTTCTACCTACATTTTATTGCTAAACTTTTGTTTTGTTTTAATTTTAATTAATATTTTTGGGTTTTGGCTTTATTCGTGTGGGCAATCATATTATTAAAAAAATAACGAAAATTTCAAGTTTCTACCTACAATAACAGCTGAAATGTGAGTAATCAAACAAAAGCTTGCAAAAAAACGGAAATTGGCCTTGGCGCTCAAAGGGTTAAGGCGGGTACAGACATGCGTGCCGGACTCACTAACGTACACTACGTCGCGCGCCAAGGTTAAACGGGCCAAGCGCATCTCGACACGCATCTTCTGACATGTTTGTCGAGTCGTGAGTCGTTAGTTTCCATCAGTAGCATTTGACAGGTATTTAAAACGCCGGGTAAAAGGAAAGAAAGTGTGCCTGTCGAAGGAAAGAAGCGTGTACCAAAGTCGTATTCGTTAGAAACACAGATGTGTTGGATTGCTATGAGAAAGGTGAGCGTATTGTTGACATTCAGCGTGCATTGGGACAATTCGAAAAACTGCTCAATCATCTACTAATTTAAGTGTGACTAGAGTGACCAAATCTCGGAAGCGATGGAAATGGATTGAGCATCACAACCAACCAACAACACATGTACGTTCTGGAGCTGCTGTTCCAGATAAAGCCAAGAGCCTGTATGCAGAGTTTAGTTTATCATTGTGTGTTTCAGTGTCAAAGTGTACGAGTATCAAGTTTGCATTAAAGTGCGTTTCAGAAACATGATAATGGTTATTTTTATAACAATAAAGAATCTCTGCTATTTAAAAATTATAATGTGAGTAAACGGAAACCTAACCCTATTTTTTAGATATAAAATGACTATCGATTTACGCAAATTCGGTATGCGCGGCAATTCCGCGGAACGTAACTATCGCGTCTGAGGAGGTCTGCCTGTATATGGTATTATTAATAATTATTAAGGATTATAATCACTGCAGTTATGTTCAACATGACGGTCAGATATAAAACGTGCAAAGTACTTAATATGGATACCACTCACAAGGTCTGGCTCATGTGGTATAATACTCGATATTTTCCATTATCGATTGTTTTTAAAGTGTAATATTCCAACAGTTGCAATGCGTATATTTTATACCAATATTACAGTATATGTAAAACGAGTGGTGAAACACAGAAAATCACTTCCGCGGATTTCCGAGGATGACCGAGGCTTCAGCCGGAGGTTCGTATCTGTCAGGAGGCTGTTCCACATCCCTCTCTAATACTCTAGGAAACCATCCGAACTTGTGCAATGGCGCTATGTTATTACGCAGTAGAGTATGCCTGTCCTGTTTGGTATAGTTCCACGCATATCAAACAGGCGGATGTAGCTCTTAATGAAACCTGTAGAATTATAAGAGCCTGTTTGAAATCCACTCCTGTTGGATGGCTTTACCACATCGCAGGAACAGCGCCACCTCATATTCGAAGAGAAATAGCTGCCAGTAACGAAAGGAAGGAAGTGGAGCACGAAAGAACCCATCTCTTTCATGGGTATAGCGGAACGTTTGCAATCAAGGAAGACTACAACTATTGAATACTACCTATCTTCCCACTGGTTGGAGAAGAATTTCGGAAACTTTACCTCCTGGCCATGACGAGGAATGGCTGACTTGGAAGTCCCTGAACAGATTGAAATCTGGAGTGGGCAGGTCAAAGGTTAATTTAGCAAAATGGGGTTACTCTGATAAGAATGATTTTCAGTAGCAATGTGAAGAAGTGCAGACTGTACAACACTTGCTGCAATGCCAACTGCGTCCAGCTTCTATTACTCAAGAAGACCTTCATTGCTCCACAGTAAATGTTCTGGAAGCAGCCATGTTCTGGTCATAAAAAAATTGATCTGTGTCTTATATGTATATGTTTCGGACAAGAGAATAAATAAATATTATAGCATAGCTGGGAATCGATTAGGGGACCTTCAAACTGGAGTATGACTATGTGACCCCGATACTTTGGAGGTAAAAAAAAAAAAAAAAAAAAAAAAAACAACTTTAAACGTAATAATTTAGCGCGGTCTGAATCTTGCTACTCAAACAAGGTTACAAACAAGAATATAGTGATTTCACTAGACCGAAAAGTATGGCCGTTAAAACAACAGCAGTAATTATCCCGTCCTTGTGCTACAATTACCCTTCGTAATTCTCAATCTCTATGGTGCAATATCTTATTATGTGAACAATTCTCCCAGAACGGTGGCGATGACGTGAAGGTAGCTGCTCATTTCTCAAACCATCACGTTGTGATAAATGTAATTAGCAGACGACAATATGTACTGTCTGAAATCTGTGATACCAGTCACATACAACTGACCTGCCCCATCGATTCTTACATTTCGTATGGGTGGGCACTACTCTGGTCAAGAGAATACGCAGTTCACTGGTGTCCAAAACTTAAACACGATCAGTATATCGAAATATTGTGTGCCGGACTGACTAGCTCAGACGGTTAAGGCACCCAACTTGGCAGGTTCGATCATGGCTCATTCCGGTGGTATTTGAAGGTACTCAGATACGTGAGCCTCGTGATAGTACATTTACGGGCACGTAAAAGAACTCGAGGGGGACACAACTCCGACACCTCGGCGTCTCCGAAAACCGTAAAAGTAGTAATTGGACATAAAAACAAATACAGTACTGTACACGATCTAGTAACACTATGATATTGCATAAATGTCTGCGATCATCTAGTACAGATACATTGCATCTCGCATAACAGCTCTCGAGTAGCACATTACCACAGATGAACAAATAACCCTTCTCCTCCCGTTCGACCCGCGCGGCCGGCGAGTACAGCGGCCTTGTGCCACCAGTCTCGATGCAAGTGAATTCCGCTGGCACATATCCGACCAAAGGACCTTAACTGGAGGACGTACAGTATAATTTACTAACGTTCGCTCAGTGGATTACTTCCAAGTAACATAGGAAATCAACGACATGTTATATAATCCAAGAGGATAACCTGATATGCTCAGAGACAACCCGTTCATACAACAGATGGCGTCGGTAGTGTTAGATACAAGGACCCCAAGTTACAGGCCTACAAACTGGATTGTTTCAACCAAAGTGACTTGTTAAAACGTAGCGAGTGTCTTTTCTTATGGAATTTTGACTGAAGACTTCCTTGGGATGTTCTTAGTTTCTTAGCACAGCACTGTTGCAATCATTTTCAATTTTTTTTCCTAGTGGTTTAAATTCAATCTACAACATCAAAGAATTCCGGCAACGGAAGAATGGGAAAGGGGTAGGATTGGGAAGGTAGCGGCCGTGGCTTTAATTAAGGTCTGGTGTGAAAAGGGGAAAGCACGGAAAAACATCTTCAAGGCTGCCCACAGTGGGATTCTAACCCGCCATCTCCAGAATTTAAACTCACAGCTACGCGACCCTAACCGCACAGCAAACTGGCTCCATTTTCTCTGATAGCAAATGTATGAAATTCGAATCAAAGAGAGTTCCATGTTCTGGAGAAAGGAACTTTCCAACTAATGGACCATTGCACTCTTCATATACGTAGGAGTCTAAGTCTATAAATATACGGGACTCGTATGCGTGATTTCAGCACGCGTTGGATAATCAGATGTGTCTAGAAGTAACACAGAGGCCTGCCTACTATCTAGGTATTTCTCCGCCGGATAAAGACGTCGGATATGAGACTTGAGTCGTTGCTCATCTATATACATCACACAGATGTTCAGAGTAGTAAATAATGCAACGTCCAGGAACGTATAAGTTACAAAGGCCCTTGAAGTAGAGGAAGGTACGGACTTTCACTACTTGTAACCTCCGCACCGAGCGGGATAGTGATTAGCTGTATCTCTGGTCACCTTTGGCCCCAGGAATTCGTGTAGGCTGAGTGAACCTTAGAGTCATGTGACGCTTCAGAAACCGAAGTCCCGACTCCTGAAGAGGAATCGAATTAATGGGCTTACGAGTAAAGCCTCTACTTCGCAATCACCAACGTCTGTGAACAGTATAAGACAATTCACAGATGGGTATACCCTATCTAACTAATAATCGACTAGGTACAGGCTAATGACAAAGACACTATTTAATAATTCCTGATATAAAGATGTGCACTCTTTAATTAGAGACCTCCTGGGCGCCAGAATCGTTTTCGCTGGTGGGTTCCATTCACCGATAAGACGTCAACGCGTATGGGAGTTCGGTTAAGGAGAATACGCAGGCAATGAAGTAGAGACAAAACGCGACACTCAGCGAGATATCGAGGGACAGCTACTAGAGCTCTCTCTAGCGGATTGACCTGAGAACTACTGATTCAGTCATAAGAGCACGTGTATTTGTGAGTGAAGTTTTTGGTGTTATTTATGCGTTTTCAGTGAGTTGACATAAATAGTAGCGTGTGTCATTCCTTGATTATCTCCTCTCAACATGAGGGGAAAGGTATGTGCTGTGTTTGACTGCAGTAACTATGACGAAGAGAAGAATGAGCGGTCTTTCTTCAGTTTTCCTCATGACAAGAAAATGTAAGTAATATTGTGTTTGCATATATATTCTTCCAGTGACAAAGAGATTTTTATAGTACTTCATAATCTTCTGACCTGCTCGACCCATATTTTAACTGGCTTAAAGTATAATACGCATATTTTATTTTATAGTGCAGCAGTTAAACTTCAATACCGATGTGTTGTTGTAGGTGTGATCTGTGGGTTTGATTTAATTCAGGAAAATTGATATGCATATGAGTGTGGCTGGTTGTGTTCCAAGTTACCCCATGTGGAATGCCGCAATGCGTTGTCAAGCACTGAAGAAAATATGGGTGATTTAAGAAATGTACATATTTTGTTGAAACAATATGATGATGCAAATTTGCTTTACCCTAATGTAATGGCATTATGGCACGTATTGCTTACAGGGAAAGTTTGAATGTTTTTTGAGGCTAAATGTATAGATTTCCTTTCCGTTAGTAGGCTTCAAGTTAAAAGGAAAATTGTCCAGTTCTTAAATGTAAATTCATTGAATCATGTGTGTAAGGAATGTGCCGATATTTTTGTTGACAAGTGTTTTAATATGATGATACAATGCTTTTAAATGAGAAAAAAGAAAAATCTATCCGTGAACGTTCATGCAGGAATTCTAAAGCTAAAAAAGTAATGCATAAATGAAAAATCAAGCCCTTTCACAGCAGTCCATTTCACATCTTGATTATATGTCCAATTTTAGTCTTCAAATAATAACCTGTTAAATAATTCTTCATTCATTTATCCAAAATTGCTTTAGCAACTTTGAAGTTAATATCTTAGTAACACTTTCTTTCTAGACGTAATTTATTTATGCATTTCCGTATATACATTTCCATTGATATTTGAATTTAGCGCGAATTTTCAGGTCAAGCCACTAGGAGCGCTACCTGCGACTTGTCTCCCATTTTAACAAGGCTAAATCCGGAAGTGTCGCGTATTGTCTCTACTGTATTTGATGCAGGCCACTATTTCATCAGTATTCTCTTCCTAGCCGTAAACCAGAGCGGCTGAACGATGAAGGCGAGCGTTATTTATCGTCGATATGATCACCAACGGCGAATTAACTACGTTACTGAGGTGAGCAGAGCCTCCGTGGCTCAGACGGCAGCGCGTCGGCCTCTCACCGCTGGATACCGTGGTTCAAATTCCGGTCACTCCATGTGAGATTTGTGCTGGACAAAGCGGAGGCGGGACAGGTTTTTCTCCGGGTACTCCGGTTTTCCCTGCCATCTTTCATTCCAGCAACACTCTCCATTCTCGTTTCATAGCATCTATCAGTCATTAATAAAAATCACTTTGGGGGTGACGACCCCATCGTACTAATAGCCTATATCTGCTTCATTCATTCCATCCATGACCCGGTCAATGACTGGAAAACAGGTTGTAGGTTTTCGCTTTTCAATGAGGTCAGCAATCTTGTTGATAAGTAACCAAGTTACATGTTTCCCAAGATAAATGTTTCCAGTTCCGAGCTACGCAGGGATTGAAGAAAATATATCAGTATTAATGGAAGAAAAGAAACATAACTAGTGTACTCCACGCAAAAGTTGGCTCCTATATCTCCTTACACAATGACCTGATCGTGAGATAATTATACAAGACTGGTAGCGCCCAGAAAGGACATGGCACTTGGGAGTAGTAATTGACTTGTCCAGTACTCTATGAAATCTGCGAGTAATATTAAGAAGAAATGCGATACTGGCAATGTTTACTAGGCAAATAGAGTATCCTTGACAAGTTTTAAATGTTTTGTAACTTGGTTATTTAGTGAATACAATATGACACTCACAACATAATTATTTGACCACTTCTGTAGATGATCTTAGTGTAGCTGTTCTGCAGTTTTTAAAACACCTAAGGGCCATAATGTCAAGCACAACACATGAAGACAGGTAGGCATGAAGGTAGCAATGATGCCAGTTCTAATAACGTATCTGAAGAATGCAAACGACGTGTGAATACCAAAGAACAAATACAGGAATACAGGGTTGTGCAGGGCATCAAAGGTGTGTACTGCATTTTCCAGATCGCTCCGAGAGGAGGTAGTGGTTGCTTCGATTCTGAGAGAGAGTCTAAAGGACTTGGAAGACACCTCAGTCTGCTGAGTTTAGAAATAAGGTTCTGATGACCGTGGGTCTATTAGGCAGCCAGTAGCTGGGCTGCATGGCCCCGCCCCCCGCTCAGCCAGGCTGGTCGATAGCACGGTATCGAGCGAGCGCTTCTCTTCCCTTCCCGGCGACAGCGCCGGGCTCCCACCCTGCATCCACACCACCGCCACCTGCATCTTATGCTACACCACATCGCACATGGCCACCACCAGACAATGAATTAACTGCATTTCAGCTTTAAAAAAAATAAAGAACACTTTCCTAATCCGCTCCATTCATTTGGCCATTTATTCAAAGTAACTCCCCTCGCCGCAAACATCTGCCGTGAGGTAGTCCTTTTAAGCAACTCGCAGTCTATTTTAAATTGTTTACATATCGCACTCATAGAGCTGAGAGCATTAACTGATTTTGTAGTAGATGTACCTTCCCCTTTTAGCTATTCTATAAGTTCTACTGCTGAAACGTGAAAAATGAGACATCTCCTTCCACCCTCCCAGCTAAATTTCCATAAAACCTTTTACAAAATGTAATTGAGAAATAGCTGAAATAGCCACCAGATGACTCTCCAGGCCGTTTCACAGAGAGATATTACCT
Source organism: Anabrus simplex (assembly GCF_040414725.1). Lineage (NCBI taxonomy): Eukaryota > Metazoa > Arthropoda > Insecta > Orthoptera > Tettigoniidae > Anabrus > Anabrus simplex. The sequence continues at coordinate 1,776,212,644 of NC_090265.1, read as the reverse complement.
AAAAAGTGATCATCAATTATCAAAGATCTGCATTTTAAGCGGTCGCCCAGGTGGCAGATTCCCTATCAATATCATACCTCATATTTACATTAATTTATAATTGTTTATCCAGCTTTTTCTTACATATTTTCAACGAACTTGGAAATTTATCGAACATTTTCCTTGATAATTTATTCCGCAATCTGTCCTCTTGAATTTCGCTTTTATCTTCATAAATACTTAGTGTTATGATCGTTCCCACTTTTAAAAGCTCCACTCGAGCTTATTCGTCTACTTATGTCATTCCACGCCAACTCACCACTGGCAGCTCGGAACATACCACTTAGTCGAGCAGCTCGTCTCCCCAAGTCCTCCACGCCAAAGTTTGCAACATTTTATTAACACTACTTATTTGTCGGAAATCTCGCAGAACAAATCAAGCTGCTTTCTTTTGAATATTTTCCAGTACTCGTATCAAGTAGTTCTGGTGAGGACCCCATACAGTGGAGCCATACTCCAAGTGCGATCTTATCACAGACTTATACGCCCTCCCCTTTACATGCTTACTACAACTCCTACATATTCCCATATCCATCAGAATGAATGCGTGCACAGTTATCACAAGACATCGCATCTTTCCCAACCACCAATGAGAAATGCCAGCAAGGAAGGAAGAAAACAGGAAAAAGGAATAAACCACTAGGAGATTAAAACATTAGGAAATAAACGACTCGTACTTGCGCAGATAATTAACTAGTTGTTACAACAAACATAGTGGTATTAATTTAATGTAAAAAAAGTGAAATACCTACTCCAGAATACTGCTCTTACGAGCCGTTAGTGAAGGTCAGTTGTTCTCTTATGATAGCGAGTGTGCATGGTGTCTCTTCCAATTTACATTAATTGCTGATATACAGATCGAAATGAATACGTATGCGCATCAAACAACCAGTTTCATATTATAATGCAAAGTGGGACTTACACTCAGCACGTTGTTCATTACCAAGCAAGTCGCTGTACGCAGTGCGTCACGTAACGATCATCTTGCATTCAGGAGATAGTGGGTTCGAACCCAACTGTCAGGAACCCTAATTATGCATTTCCGTGGCTTCCCACTTTCATAACAGACAAATGCTAGGGCTGTACATTAGTTAAGGCCACAGTCAATTCTTTCTACTCCTAGCCCTTCCCTATCCCATCATCGCCGTAAGACATAGATATCCGTGTGCGACGTACAAAAAAAATTGTGTACATTCTATAGCAATCAACCCTTTTCTTTCTTTCTTCAACACTACCTCCGGAAATCTTTACCTAGCCACGAATTTGGACTTCCTGGAGGTGTAAAGCAGAATGCCCTTCCTGTCTCCACGAACAATGCAATTTTCTCATTACCTCGATACATTTACACCATAACAATAATTTATTTCGTGTGGCTTTCATGTTATGAGAGTGGTCGACATCTGCCATGTAAGAGAAACTCCAAGTTATAGTGTTAGAGGGCAGTGTTTTGTGTGAGATTAACAAGAACGTTGCGGAAAATATAAACACCAAGTCCCCGAGCCAGGCAAATTAATCACACCTATGGAACCGGACACCTTAAAATAATAATAATAATAATAATAATAATAATAATAATAATAATAATAATAATAATAATAATAATAATTACAGGGGTTAGACAAGGCTATTATATTTCACCTTTGTTGTTCCTAATTTACATGTATCATCTGCTGAAAGGTATTAAGTGGCGGGGAAGGATTCAGCCAGGTGAAAATGTAGTAAGCAGTCTGGCCTATGCTGACGACTTGGTCTTAATGACAGATTGTGTGGAAAGCCTGCAATCTAATATTAGAACCTGAAAATAGGTGCATTGAGTATGAGTATGAAAATTAGCCTTTCTAAGACTAAATGAATGTCAGTACGTAAGAAATCCAAGAGAAATGAATGTCACCTTGCGGATACAAAGCTGTAACAGGTAGATGATTTCAAGTATTTAGGTTGTGTGTTCTCCCAGGATGGTAATATAGTAAGTGAGATTAAATCAAGGTGCAGTAAAGCTAATGCAGTGAGCTCGCAGTTGCGATCAACAGTGTTCTGAAAGAAGGAAGTCAGCCCCCGGACGAAACTATCTTTGCACCGGTCTGTTTACAGACCAACTTCGCTTTGCGGGAGTGAAAGCTTGGTTGACTCACGATATCTTATTCACAAGGAAGTAACAGACATGAAAGTCGCGAGAATAATTACTGGTAAAAACAGGTGGGAATAATGGCCGGAGGGTACGCGGAATGAGAAGGTAAAGGCTGTTAGGAATGAAGTCGATGGATGAGGCTGAACGCATAAAAAGGCTTCGGTGGTGGGGTCATGTGAGGCGAATGGAGGAGGATAGGTTACCTATTAGAATAATGGACTCTGTTATGGAGAATAAGAAAAGTAGATGGAAACCAAGACAAGGATGTTTAGACTCAGTTTTTAAAGATTTAAAGATAACAGGTATAGAACTAGTTATAAATAGAGGATTTTGTCCAGGTTTAGTAAATTCACATAGGCTTGCAGACTGAACGCTGAAAGTCATAACGGTCTATACTGAATATGCATGCACGTATAATAATAATAATAATAATAATAATAATAATAATAATAATAATAATAATAATAATAATAATAATAATAATAATAATAATATGGCCTCATAACCTGAGTTGAAGTGCTGCTATCTGGGTGGCCTACTACCTAACAATTTCGACATTCGAACTGTGCTGCTGTCTATGCAGGAAAGCAGAATTCTATTGTACGATTCTATGATACAGTTAATTTACTTTTGTTGAATGGAGACTACGTGCGTCACTGGAGATCTTTACCATGCCAACAACAATGACATGGAGTGCAAAGATTTTTGACTGTCCTGCAAAAGTCTACTACCTCGCCCGGGATCGAACAGCGAACTTGAGATTATGAGTTGGACACACAACCACTGATCCGGGCAGCCAGAAAATTTTCAAAAAAAACCATTTTATAAAATTCAACGACAAGAAATTGATGGAGCTATTCTGTAAATGTGTATGGAGAAGTATACTTCGCTTTTACCTAAATCCATGAATATGTAATATTTCGCTGCTTCATTTCAAGGGAACAACATAGACACCGATTCTTCGCTGCGAAGTTTACAATTTTTCTTCAGCGGTTTTGCCCTTGCGATAATACAAGAGAATAAGATACCGAATACACAAATGTACTGGGTACGGAAATAAGCTTTACCGTTCAACCACGAATATTCGCCTGATGAAGGTGCAAACCCGCTGTACTGCCGAGGCAGAGAAGTTGCCAAGTTAACCACAGTCAAGGGTACAACAACATAGTCTGATGTTCATTCGGTTTAGAAATGTGATATCAGAAGATAATTGTCCTTTAGTTCTTTTCGATAAGAATGTATTGATATTTCCAGCTGAAACCATTGCTAGTTCCACGTAACGTGAGGCATACGATATTCAGTTATTTTCACCTCACGTGATTTTTACTGGTCCAACATGAAGAAAAATGCTTCGAGATGTGTGAAAAGTTGCGACACTCGACAGAGGTGTAAACCTGTTCAAAACTCTCGGATTGGTTTTCATTCAGCTGATGTGACTACGAACCCCACAGGGAAGAAAAATAAATATTAGTATATAATTCCGCTTTTATATTTCCAGCGTTAGCTATGTAGACTCCTAGTAACTATTCTTGACACCACCACCTTGAAAGTTTCTCGTGAGAAGGGAGACTATAACGACTCAGCTAACGAGGACTATTAGTGAGAGACAAAGGACTTCCTCCTCCATGAGACAGAGAAATAAAGACGAAAAGAAATAAAATTACATCCGTTTATCTGTCCAGCTGCGTGGCCGCAGGTGCATCGCGCAAAGCAAATAGCTCGCTCTTACTGAAAGGATGCTCAAATGTTGCTCAGTTCTCCATTAAACATCAATTAACTTGCAGTTAAAATAACTGGCTTTGGAGGCTTCGCTCCAGTTAAGCGAAGCATTCATTAGGTAACGGAACTGAAAATGCTCGATGCCCTATGGTGCAGGTTCCCTCACCTTTCACACCCCCCGGCTCCCTTTCCTTCAAACTATGTACCGAAGGTGCCCCCGTGTAAGTCGGGTGTACTCTGGTTCTTGAATTTGACTACTTTAGGCAGAAAAATAAATTTCAGCACTGTAATAATACAGATATAAATGCGATTTAATGTAGGATCAGAAACTTTCCGCCGAAGTCGAAAAAACGAATGTATTGGGCGGAGAATTAAGTTTTATTGTGCAATCACGAATATTCGCCTATGAAGCTCCACACCCGCTATACAGCCAAGGAAGAGAAGTTGCCAAAATGACCATAGTAAAGGGTACAACGATATAGTTAGCTGCTCATTCGGTTTCGGCGACGTAGGTAAGGGGGAATAAGGGGGATATCTCCCCTCATGAGGCGCTTGTACCCCTTATTATAAATAGATACTAAAAATAGAAAAAGGAACATAAATTTGCAAATAAATCCGTTTAACATGTTTTTTATTATTATTACTATTCATATCCAGGCTGTAAAAGCCCACCTGGCTCAGGCGGCTGTGCACCGGCCTTTCACCGCTGGGTTCCGTGGTTCAAATCCTGGTGAGATTTGTGATGGAAAAAGCGGGGGCGAGGTGGATTTTCCTCCGGATACTCCAGTTTTCCCTGTCATCTTCCATTCCAGCAACACACTCCAATATCATTTGATTTCGTCTGTCAGTCATTAGTCAGTGACCAAGAGGAGTGCGAAAGGTTTCGGCAGGCGACACAATTCGTATCCTCGCCGCTAGATGTGGGCTTTATTCATTCCATTCCTGAAGCGGACACTGACAAGAAACAGGGTGTAGATTCTCATTTTAATCACCCCCGAATATTGTATTTTAATAGACATCTACGCACTTAAAACGTGTATTATTATTATTATTATTATTATTATTATTATTATTATTATTATTATTATTATTATCCCCCGCCACCACCACCACCACCACCAAGGAAAAGTCTTATCTACACCACTGTTCGACTCTGAACTGTGACCACAGTCCGGGTTGCCACGGGGAGATCGAAACTTTTCCATACGTCCTTGGGTTTTATCGGCACGGTGAAACTCTTTGCAATTCCCTCACCACACCATTCGTCACATGTTGCGGACTCTTTACAAAGGAGAGGCTATACCTACCACTCGTGAGGAAGTCTCTGGAATCGCTATACAAGGGAGCACGAGGCGAATAGTCATGACAGCTTTTAAAGCCGACTCAAAAACGAAGTACAACTTTGAATGCACAGAGATGATTGGATTGATGCTGGGTGCTCGTTGAACGGTACATGCAAAATGCTAGACATTCCTAATAATACGGCACCATAAGATATACTACAATCTCAGCAGTTAAGGGATCTGGCGCGATTTTACGAAATCTCTTATAGGCTAGATAACAATGTGTTATTGTCGTTAATCCGTTCTACTATCTACCTATCTTTTATCAGCAATTGTATGACCACATTTTGTGTCTTCATTATGATTTGTCTCTGTGACAGCCTTAATAATTTTCGGGAAGCTAATACAAATATACAGGCATCTATTACCCTCTAGCTAGTTCTGTGTTTGTCAACATGGAAAATAAAGAAGATCTCAGGTACCTTGATGATGATGTTGATGATGATGATCATGCTTGTTGTTTAAAGGGGCCTAACATCTACGTCATCGGCCCATAATGAGACGAAATGTAATGACAATTTGAAAGTTCAAAGTTCATCCACCCAGCAGAATTCAAAACGTGGTGATGAAGAATGTATGGATGAAGATGAATATTAGATAATGAGCGGATCCAACTCACAATACTTAAAGTTTAAAATATTTCCAAAATAAATCCACTGACTAGAATTCAAAAAGACGACGATGAACAATGTTTATGAACTTAAAATAATTAATGGATCCGGCCCGCAATGCCACATATTCCCAGAAACTGTCTTAAAATAGTACTACTGACCAAAGGGCTGCTTCTAAAGCACAATCCTAAATCGACTACTTTTACCATTCTCGGAGATGCCGAGGTGCCGGAAGTTTAGTCCCCCAGTTCTTTTACGCGCCAGTAAACCTACCGACACAAGGCTGACGTATTTGAGCACCTTCAAATACCACTGGACTGAATCTCCCAAGTTGGGATCAGAAGGCCAGCGCTTCAACCGTCTGAGCCAGTCAACCCGACATTTGTTATTATATTAAAACAATGCCACTGTAGCTAATCGAACATCCGGTAGTGTGCAGTGAAATAGACAAAAAGCTCGTAATATAAACGAAGAGATTTGATCATGAGATTGGTAAAGGGCTTTGATATAAGCCACTTGCAGTCGTGGTAACGATGACTGTTTCCGACAGAAGTTCAGCTTCTATCAGTCTGCTGCTCAACATTTGAACACAGAGCAGAAGTTATGACAGGATTAGAACTTCAGACTCAGACAGAGAGACAGTGTCATGAGAGGTTTCCCCTTGCGGAAGCACAACCGAAAGTTCAGCACTTCGAAGCAGAGTGAACCTGGAAATCCATCACATTCCAGCACATTTCCGTGCCAGACCACCTTCCTGGCTTCGGATATTAGATCTATATTGGGCGCGCTAGGTGACACCTGTACAGTGACACGACCCTCATGGTGTCAGCTGTCCATTCACCAAAGCACCACATGCTATACACCCACCCTGGAGGTAGGGTCATGTGACCGTGTAAGTTGTCAGCTGTGCGTAACCTGTCGGAACACGGAGGGGCCCATATTCGATCGCCCGCAATTAATAATAAAAATGTAGAATTCAAAACTCGCATTCAAACTAAAAGTTTGCACGTTCCAAAATACCTATTTTCAGCAATTAATGATGGCTGTGTAAGACAAGTATTTAGATTGTAATAATCTGCCAATAATAATAATAATAATAATAATAATAATAATAATAATAATAATAATAATAATAATAATAATAATAATAATAATAATAATAACAATAATAATAATCATGTTCATCATTATCATTAATAATAATTATTTTTGTTCCTTTTTGGCCTACTAGGGACCCCGGGGCTCGGCTTAACTCTTTGCTAAGGTCTTCTGCTTTTTCTTGGTCCAGTATGCTTTCATTTTTTGGCTGTGTGCCTGCTTCCTTCCATCCGTCCACTGAGGTCTGGTGGTCCCTGTACTCTTTTTGCTTGTGAGGGACAGTGGGAAGTTTCCCTGTAGGATGGCCTGTAGGTATTGAGATCGATTCTCTGCGGTCTCTAATGGGATCTGCAGTTCCTCTAGGTTTGATCCACTTGGTCTTGGAAGCCTTTCCCCTTCTTGTCACTGTCAGGATTGTGTTGGTAAGCCTGCAGGGTTTCAGGCGGCTCATGTGTCCGTAGAAGCTCAGTCGCTGGGTGGACTCAGGATGTCTCATTCATAAGTTAGACGAAACAGACATGAAATTAGCGAGAAAGATTGCTGGTAGAAACAGGTGGTAACAATTGCAGGAGGGCACTCGGAATGAGGAGATAAAGGCTAATTTAGGAATGATGGATAAAGCTGTACGCATAAACCGGCTTCGGTATTGGAGTCATGTGAGGCGAATGGAGGAGGATAGGAGAAAAAGGAGTCTTATGGAGAGTAAGATAAGTAGAGGGAGACCAAGACGACGATGGTTAGACTCATTTATTTTCCGGGTTGAACCGTGTTGTACTTGTACGCACATCACGTACAGTTTGCCGACGTTTCGAATACATTGCAGTATTCTTTGTCAAGGCGACTGAAATACCCCTACTCGATCCGAGGTAATCAGTCTCCCAGGCAGAATTACACTACTAGAGTGGCCTTGATCTTGGCCTTTTATATCCTAGCCTATCTGGCTGACGTAAGCCCTGGCTGTCTCGCGTGGTAAATCGCACGGTCCGTTGAGTCTCCTCCAGTGATGAAGATTATTTTCTTCTTCTCCTTCTTCGTTTAGGCCTACGATGGAATACGCGGTTATTAACTCTGGTGAGCTCTTTTCTTCCTCTTAGCCCAGTATTCCTTCATTCTAGCGGTATGGATGTCTTTTCTTTCTTGAGACCATTTCACTCCTACTTGTGGACGCAGTGATTTAGTTGTTAGTGACTGGAGAGAGTCAGATGCCTTGCTCAACTTTCTGAACTTATCTCGGTTGTAAATGTCAATGTGATCAATGTTTAGGTATTGTAGGTCTTTCTTAACTAAATTCGTCCATTTCGCATTTGTTGTTTTCCCTCTAGATA